>NC_083877.1:27075797-27381167 GCF_032452875.1 Bos javanicus | reverse complement strand
TACTGAAGAGGAAAAGTTAAAATTTTATATAACATCCTGCTCATTCTGCCTCTGTAATTCAGCTTGCTCCTTGCAAAGTCTGGAGGTCCACGCAGTCTCAGAAAGTGGGGACTTACAATACTAGGAACTGGAGCTTATCTTACTCACCCTTGTCCTGCTCTTTGCTATTGCCCAGCCCCTGCAAACCTACTTAATCATGCCTGTCTGTGTAAAGGTCAGGCATCCCCATCTTGACTGCTGTTCCCATGCGCGTGAAGCCCCTTAGTTCAAACCAGCCTATTAACATCTAGGGTTGCCCACTATAGTCTGTCTATAAAAACTTTGTAACCCCTTTGTTCGGGGCTCAGAGCTTAGAGTGTTAGCTCCTCTGGGCCTACTGACGTAATAAACCTAAGTTCTCCAACTCTCCGAGTGTGGTTCTTGTTTTCTCGATTACTGGTTTCTGCAACACTATGAGTTCCAGAAACATTCTACCTGAAGACATTTTCCTGGCTATCAAATTGTTCAACCCACTGTGTGGGGAAGCCTAGAAATGCCATGGAGTTAATGCCTCAGAGCTATGTGTGTGTTAGTTGCTCAGTCATATCTGACTCTTTGCAACTCCATGAACTGTAGTCCACCAGGCTTCTATGTCCATGGGATTCTCCATACAAGAATACTGGAGTGGATTGCCGTTCCCTTCTCCAGAGGATCTTCCTGACCCAGGGGTCGAACTCTGGTCTCCTGCACTGCATGCAGATTCTTTACCGTTTGAGCTACAGGGAAGTCCCTATGAGAGCTATACTAGTACAGAAATAAACAGCTTCCTTGCATCTCAGGTGGGACAACTGTAAGTCATAGAGTCTATACAGTTTTTTAGAGAGTCACAGCAGGATTTCTCCCCACTTGTGTATAGTAGTAGGATACCAATTAATATACCCTTTATTGGCATCTTCTCTTTGTTGTTTCATGTTCCCACTTCTGAACAATTGTGTTCTAGGAAACCTTTCCAAATAAACTACTTGCATTCTCAAATTTTGTCTCTTTTAAATAATAAGTAAAATCATTGCAACTATATATATAGCAATTCAATGTGGTGATTTTTAACATTAATCACAACACATTTACAGGTTATTTTTTATACCTCATGAATAACAGAAGCAATATCATTATATCTTTTTATTTGAAAAATAACCCAAAATTCAAAATTTTGTCAGATCATGCTGTTCTCTGTAAGGATATCAATTCTTAGTATAATATATTTACATTTCCCATGATGGCAATGGTCTTATACTCCACAGACAAAGTAGTAGCAGATATAGGATGGCAGATGATGAGTCTATTCTGGGAATGATAAGTCTGAGGTGCCTAAGTGGAGATGGGCCAACTGGATGTGCAGTTTTCAAGCTTCAAAAAAGTGCTGTGGTCAACAAAATCTGGAATAAAATATCTTTTTGAGCAGTCTTTTTATTGATACTTTTATGTCTTTGTTCCTCAGTGTATAGATGGCAGGATTCAACACAGGGGTAATAACAAAGTCAACAATGAACAGATTTTTATCAAGTGATGGTGGAGGAGAAGGCCAGACATAGAGAAACATGCATGGAGTGAAAAACAAAAAAACCACAGTGATGTGAGCTGACAAAGTGACAAATGCCTTGGACAAGTCTCCTGAAGAACGTTTCCAGACAGTGACCAAAATGAAGGAGTAGGAAAGGATCAGCAGGAAGAAGGTGCCCATGCTCATGAAGCCACTGTTGGCAGTAACAATAAACTCAAGCTTGGCTCCATCTGTGCATGCAAGTTTTATAATCTTAGGAAAGTCACAATAAAAGCTGTCTACTTCATTAGGCCCACAGAATGGCAATTTTATAACAAATAAAAATTGAGACATAGCATGGATCACCCCAATTATCCAGCCAGTGATTACAAATGAAACACATATTTTAGGGTTCATGATTTTCAAGTAGTGAAGAGGCTTACATATTGCTGTGCACCTGTCAAATGCCATGGCTATAAGTAACACCATCTCCACTCCTCCTATGGTGTGGATGAAACATATCTGTGTCATACAACTTTGGAAAGATATTATTTTGTCTTCATTTAAGAGGTCTGTGATTATCTTGGGGACTGTGGTAGAGGAAAGGCCCACATCAATGAGGGACAGGTTGGCGAGTAGGAAGTACATAGGAGAATGTAAGTGAGAATCAAAAATTACTAAAAAGAAAATAAACAGGTTTCCCAAGATGACCCCTAAGTAGAGCAAAGAACATAGCAAAATAAGAAAAAGCCTTTTCTCCCAAGAGCAAGAAAGGGCCAATAACACAAACTCATTGACCATAGAGTCATTTAGTCCCCCCATTGACAGGGACAGAAAAGCTGATTTTCAAGTGACCTGAGGATAAAAATTAAAAAGAGTAGGTATCATTGGTTCAGACATAGATTGTCTGTTTTATTGATAATTAAATTAGATATACTTGATTGAGAGGAGAAGCTTAAGAATTTGGAAGAAATAAGGTTAGCAACAAATTCATTGTACTATAGATGATATCTGAAGGTAAAATTGTGACTGTAAATTTTGCAGATAGAACCCAAAAGAGTTAACATTCCATAGTTAATCTCTTTTTAATTTATTTTTTCTCAAAAAAAATTTTTAGATCGTTATCTGACCATTGCCTAAGTGTTCTTACACAAAATAACCATCACCTCTTCTGTTTTACAAGTATTAATCATTGTATTAATAGTTTAATACAACTTTCACACTAATTCTGTATGCTCTAAACTAAACATTTCTTAGTCCATTAATATTCTCAAACTTCTTTGAGCTTATTAAGATCACCAAGACAAAAACACTAGAACATATTTAATCAGTCCTTACTGTCGGCTTTTAAAATTTAAATGGAGCTCAGGTGCACAGGACTTAATAATTATAATACTTGGTTTATGGTATGATATCTTCTTTGGCCCATGACCACTTTTAATAAATATGTTAATTAATGAGAAACTAAAAATAAAATATTGGCTGAGTGTAAATAATGGTAAATATAATGATGATAATTAAGAATCAGCTATGATCACAGCTAACATTTGAATGTCTTCTACATTCAGGTAATTGTAAGTACATCATCAAAGTACATTGGGAGTACAAACCTCCTAATGTCTCCTTAAGATATATTCAGTTTTATTATACCCATTTCACCAGTGAGGAAACTGAGCCCCAGAAAGAGAAGTGGCAAAGCCAGAACTTGAATCATGAGCTACAGAACTTTCAGAGTACATGCTCCAAGAACTGCTTTTCAAAGCCAGCACCTCCAAGTATACTAGATTTCCATATGGATCTAGAAGCATCAATCAACCCATTTCCTTCATCTCCAATTAATTACTATATATGTTGCCCATCCCAAAGCCTTTTCCCTCCCCATTTCTGGATAATGGAACACCTACCTATTTAGGTATTTGGTAGAGATTTCTTAATTTTGAAAGAGGGTATATCCTTATTCTCATCCCCAGATGAAGCATTATAATCCAATGTCACTTGGCCACGAGCTGGTTTATGAAGAACATGTAACCTATATTTGTATAATGACATATAGAATAAGGTCTTCTGGGCAGTTTTCTTTTCCAGGTTAAAATACAAAGCTTCATATGTAGAAGCTCTTTTCCTGGCCCCTTTGTTCCTGCACTCAATGTTAATGCGATGCCTAAAGGGAAAAGGGAAGCAACATTTGTGCTAGATAGTTTTACCCATATCCTCTCAAATCCTCATAATATTATAAGAAATAAGTTATACTTCTCCCACTTTATAGGCAAATACATTTCATCACCATTATTTGATAGCCTGCTCTGGTTTATATAGCTCCTAACTGGCAGAGTTAGAATGTCAACCAAAGTCTCAAAAGCCTTAATGGTTCTGCTTTGTGATGACCAGGAATAACCCAAATAAAAACATATGCAAAGACAGATAAATGTGAAAAAATACCATGACATATGGAATTTATTTGTCCTTTTTCCCTTTATTCTTCAAGACACACATTAAATGTCACCTACTCTGGAAAATTTATTGAAGACTGTAACCAGAGTAAATAGCTTCTCTCTATAAACTATTGTTAGTTATATCTTATGTATTCTTTATAAGAAAATATATTAGAATTTCTTGTATATTAGTTCTCTATTTTCAGCTAAGATTTTCAAGGAAAGGAACTGTTAGCTGATTTTGTATGCCCCAATATGTAGCCCTATTTATGGCACAATTTGGAACTACTAAAGGATAATCTTCACTAACATCCTTATGGTAGTGATTAATAAGCAAAATCAGGGGCCTTGAAGCCCCTGTGATGAATTTGGAGCAAATCTCCAGCAAATGACTTCAGGAATTGAATTCACTGATACGTGTACACTGATGGGACAATCTGAAAACGAGCCACTTTCCTGTAATGTGCCTCTCAGAGTGGTCTCAACACCCTACACTTCCAATTAGATTCTATACCTAATACAATAAAACTAGAAAGATACCTTTCTCTTTTGCCTCAAACAAAACATTTATAGGTACTACAGAGTATCTGACAATTTCCCTCCAGTTATAGTGGAGTATTAACATAAAACATAGTATAGAAATATTGCTAAGCAGAAAAACATTATCAGATATTTGATCAACAATTCAAAAGAACAGTACAGTTTTGATAAGCAAGGTTCCTGTAAAAAGCAATTTGCTACATAAATAAGGATGAGAACTTTTAAATACCTTTGGATTTATTATCATAACATTTTTGATGCACATATAATAAATTAGAAGTTTTGATAAACTAATCTAAAATACATAATTTGTCATTAAGTTAAAAGAGATTATAGAGTACAAAACACTGCATATAAAGTAAACATGTATAGAAATATTTAGACTATATACTGCAAGATCTTTAGTTTGTAGGGTTTCAGATGATTTTATATTTTCCCTAAATATTACCTCTTGTTTCCTATATTTTACAAGAAATGTTTATGGATTTTCTAATTTCTAAGAAAAATTTGAAATTAGTGGAAGAAATAAGAAAAATAATATAAGAACAATTTCATAAATAGTATAATGTCATAACTAAAAGCATAGATTCTGGGACCAGACTACCTGGGTCCAAATCTCCATCTCCTTGATTTATTAGTTAGGTTGTCCTTGGGTGAGTTACTTCATTTCTCTTTTCCTCAGTTTCCTCATCTGTAAAATAAGGATGATAATAGTACTTACCTTATAGCGCTGTTGTGAGGATTAAGTGAAGTAATAAATGGAAAACATCAGACCATACTCTAGCACATAAGGAGTACTCAATAAACTTTTTTTTAGTAATTTTCATTTTTAAGACTTGATATTCAATTCTTTCCAAACATAAAGATAGCTTGCTCTGCCATATTGTGGTTTGTTGGAATGAAATAGCTAAGACATAAATTTTTATTTCCAGGAATCTAATTTTGGAGAGAAAAAGAATGGAAAATTGAAGCCCCTTCACAGATAAATTAAGTAAAGATGAGTGCTCTTTGAAGATAAATTTACCTCACAATACAATTGAAATAATGAAAATGAGACCAGGAGGAAATAAAAAATGTGAATGAAAATCATTCAAAAGGAAACTGGAGATAGAGGAAGGAAGATTTGCAAGCAAACTGGAACCAGTTGCTAGGCTTTGGAGAACAGGTTTTCTAGGTACCTGCTCAGTTGCACACTTCACTCAGCAGCAGCTGCAAGAGATTGAAGCACACAGGAAGTTAATAATCTTTTTGAATTGCCACCATTTCTTCATTTCTTAATCTTCTAGTGGAAACCAGATCTTCTGTGCACATTAGTTTTCCCAAGGGTAAATTATTACAATTTGCAGAACAGTTACTGAGAAATCAAAAAATTCAATATGATATTGAGCAGTAACTTTTTACTCTGAAAATATATTCTTTTTTCTCAAAAATTAGAGAATTTTAGGTTTGCTTTAGATGTTCTTTGAGTTGCTGCATGTTATGTGAACGACTTTTTGGCACCGATATAAGTTTGAGAACCATCATCTACACTCTTAGCCACTTGTCACACTTGGAATTTTGAGAAATAGTGAATTGATATTTGAGCAAATTAAGGGAGTTTCAAAATAGTGCCAAATTAGACTGGGAAAATCTCAATCAGTGTTTTTTAAGTGAATAAACTTTAGTTTTTAGCACAGTTTTAGATTTACAGAAAAATTATGCATAGAATCCCCATATGCCTCCTCACATGCCCTCCACAAAGTCCTTTTACATTAACATCTTGCCATAGAGTGGTGTATTTGCTACAACTGATGAGCCAATGCTGCTGCTGCTGCTGCTAAGTCGCTTCAGTCGTGTCTGACTCTGTGCGACCCCATAGACGGCCTCCTACCAGGCTCTTCTGTCCCTGGGATTCTCCAGACAAGAACACTGGAGCGGGTTGCCATTTCCTTCTCCAATGCATGAAAGTGAAAGTGAAGTCGCTCAGTTGTGTCCGACTCTTAGCAACCTCATGGACTGCAGCCCTCCAGGCTCCTCCGTCCGTGGGATTTTCCAAGCAAGAGTACTGGAGTAGGGTGCCATTGCCTTCTCTGGATGAGCCAGTACTGATACATTATTATTAACTAAAGTCTACAGTTGGCTTAAAACTCAACATTCAGAAAACTAAGATCATGGCATCCTGTCCCAGCACTTCATGGCAAATAGATGGGGAAACAGTGGAAACAATGACAGACTTTATTTTGGGGGGCTACAAAATCACTGTAGATGGTGACTGCAGCCATGAAATTAAAAGACGTTTGCTCCTTGGAAGAAAAGTTATGACCAACTAAGACAGCATATTAAAAAGCAGAGACATTACTTTGCCAATAAAGGTCCATCTAGTGAAGGCTATGGTTTTTCTAGTAGTCATGTATGGATGTGAAAGTTGGACTTAAAGAAAGCTGAGCCCCGAAGAATTGATGCTTTTGAACTGTGGTGTTGGAGAAGACTCTTGAGAGTCCCTTGGACTGCAAGGAGATCCAACCAGTCCATCCTAAAGGAAATCAGTCCTGAATATTCATTGGAAGGACTGATGCTGAAGCTGAAATTCCAATACTTTGGCTACGTGATGTAAAGAACTGACTCATTAGAAAAGACCCTGATGGTGGGAAAGATTGAAAGCGGGAGAAGGGGACGACAGAGGATGAGGTGGTTGGATGGCATCACTGACTCCAAGGACATGAGTTTGAGCATTCTCCGGGAGTTGGTGATGGACAGGGAGGACTGGTGTGCTGCAGTCCATGGGGTCGCAAAGAGTTGGACACAACTGAGCAACTGAACTGACTGACTGACAGTTTACATTACACTACATTCTTTGTGTTGTACATTCTATGGGTATTGAGAAGGATATAATGACATGTATCCATCATCATATAATCATGCAGAATAGTTTCACTCACAAAAAATCCTCAATGCTCAGTTGCTGGGAGCCGGTGAGGCATTCCACTCGTGACAAAGGTCATGAGGAAGGAGGCTTGGCATAGGCAAAGGCGGGATCGAGCCTCAGGAGTCCCCCTGGATATTCTCGAGCATCTTCCCCCCAAAAAAACCAGAGTCTGCCTACTTTATTGCTTTGTGCTCTCACCTCTGACTTTACTGGGGGCTGTCCCCCACCACCATCTCACTCTCTCTGTCAAAGAGTTAACTTACAGCTCCAATTAATAAAGTTCCTGGGCAATTAGGAGTGTTTAAATCCAAACCCCTCAGGTGGCTCTCTAACTCGCCTGACAAGTTTACCAGGACTCCTACAGCTAGGCATAAGATTGTTTACAGTCTCCCAGCCTCGAGGGGCACGGGAAGCTTAAGATATTCAAATAGCTTAGAGCCTCTCAGAGAGTTAGAAACTGTCAGAATAAACTAGTAAAGGATTTCATTGATGAGCCAATGCTTGTTGCCAAGTTTTCACATTCCCTGAATTGTATCCTTGAATGTGTATTAATTAATATAGTTGGTATGTAGAAAAAATAAGTAGTGGCCTTGGTGTTAGTAACTTTAGACCCTTAAGGTAATAAAATCTTTCCTTTGTTGTAAACCCATTACACATCCACCCTATAGGAATGCAATTTTATCTTCGGAAGATGGCGCCAAACCTTAAAATAATTACTCTTAGAGAAAATAAGTCTTTGTTGATAAGTCCTTGTCAAGAGTCATAAAATGTTAATAGGCCTTCTGGCCAGAAGATGATGTAAATCACCTAAACCATTTGTATACAATAAATTTGCAGGAAAGAAACCCTGGTTTTTTATAATGGTCAAAGACTGCTGACTTTGCATCCCCTATTATCCTCTATGTGTAACTTAGGGTATATAAGCCCCTGTTAAAAATAAAGCTACGGGCCTTGCTCACCAAGCTTGGTCTCCCCATGTCATTCTTTTCACATTCTGGCTGAAGTCTCCATCTGAAGCGCGGATATCCTCTGCGACCATTTATTTGCCTGGGCTTCTAAGACCCACTCGAGAAGGTGTCTAAGGTGGGACACCTTCCGCTATTCGAGAGGGCGCCTGTGGCCTCCGTGGTCAGAGCTAACCTGGTGTCACGGGTTATATTGATTTTCCGCGTAAACCAAGCTACTCAGCCTCTTTTCTCCACTGCGTTTTCCTACTGAGCTATCCTCATTCTATTACTCTTTATATTTCTAATTACCATTTGAATAGGTCGCCGATGCCGTCACCCTTCGAAAACCCTGGATCAGCTGGGGCTGGACCTCGGCACTCAGTTGATTTATTCTTAGCCCCTAACCTTCCCTTGGCAACCATTAATCTTTTTTACCATCTCCAGTCTTGCCTTTTCCAAACAGTCATATAGTTGAAATCATATAGTTTATAGCCATTTCAGATTGGTTTAGCAGTATGCATTTAAAGTTCTACCATGTCTTTTCATGGTTTGATAGCTCATTTCTTTTTATTGCTAAATAATATTACATTGTCTGTATATCTCACTCATTTATGGAAGGGCATTTGGTTGCTTCCAAGTTTTGTCAATTATGAATAATACTGCTATAAACATTCACATGCAGATTTTTGTTTGGATTTATATTTTCAATTCATTTCTGTAAATACCAAACAGTGCAATTGCTGGACATATGGTAAGACTATGTTTAGCTTTGTAAGAAATCTACCTTTTAAGGGATGTTTGCCTTTTTATTGTTTAACTTATTTATATATTTGTACCTTCTTGATATGTGAGTTCTATTTATATATTCTAAATTATATACCTATTCTGTATATTATTTCTTGGTGTGTGTATGTGTGTGTATATTCTCAGAGGTTCAGTTCAGATCAGTCGCTCAGTCGTGTCCGACTCTTTGCGACCCCATGAATCGCAGCACGCCAGGCCTCCCCGTCCATCACCAACTCCCGGAGTTCACTCAGACTCACGTCCATTGAGTCAGTGATGCCATCCAGCCATCTCATCCTCTGTCGTCCCCTTCTCCTCCTGCCCCCAACCCCTCCCAGCATCAGAGTCTTTTCCAATGAGTCAACTCTTCGCATGAGGTGGCCAAACTACTGGAGTTTCAGCTTTAGCATCATTCCCTCCAAAGAACACCCAGGGCTGATCTTCTTCAGAATGGACTGGTTGGATCTCCTTGCAGTCCAAGGGACTCTCAAGAGTCTTCTCCAACACCACAGTTCAAAAGCATCAGTTCTTCAGCACTCAGCTTTCTTCACAGTCCAACTCTCACATCCATACATGACCATAGGAAAAACCATAGCCTTGACTAGACGGACATTTGTTGGCAAAGTAATGTCTCTGCTTTTCAATATGTTATCTAGGTTGGTCATAACTTTCCTTCCAAGGAGTAAGCATCTTTTAATTTCATGGCTGCAGTCACCATCTGCAGTGATTTTGGAGCTCTCAAAAATAAAGTCTGCCACTGTTTCCACTGTTTCCCCATCTATTTCCCATGAAGTGATGGGACCAGATGCCATGATCTTTGTTTTCTGAATGTTGAGTTTTAAGCCAACTTTTTCACTCTCCTCTTTCACCTTCATCAAGAGGCTTTTTAGTTCCTCTTCACTTTCTGCCATAAGTGTGGTGTCATCTGCAAATCTGAGGTTATTGATATTTCTCCTGGCAATCTTGATTCCAGCTTGTGCTTCTTCTAGCCCAGAATTTCTCATGATGTACTCTGCATATAAGTTAAATAAGCAGGGTTAGTCTATTAGTCTCAGTGGTTAGTCTATTCATTTTCTTAACAGCATCTTCTTAAATTGAGGTACAACTGACATGCAACATTATATGTATTCTTTTTAGGTTTACAAAATAATGATTCAATATTTGTATACACTGTGAAATGATCACTACAATAAATCTAATTAACACCTGTCACTATATGTAGTTAAGAAAAAAAATTTTTGAGATAACTCTCTTAGTGACTTTCAAATATACAGTATAGTTATTAACTATAGTCACCTTGCTGAACATTGTATCTCCATGACTTTTTTTTTTTTTTAACTAGAAGTTAGTTTTTTTAGACTCCCTTCACCCATTTTCCCACTCCATCAACCCTTACTCTGGCAACAAGAAATCTGTTTTTGTATTCATGACCTTGGGTATTTGTTTGATTTTTTAGATTTCTCATATAATTTAGGTAATATGATGTTTACCATTCTTTGATTTATTTAACTGAGAATAATAACTAACACCCAAAAAAGATGTTCTTTTCATTATAGGGGACTGTAATGCAAAAGTAGAAAGTCAAGAAACACCTGGAGTAACAGACAAATTTGGCCTTGGAATAAAAAATGAAGAATGGCAAAGCCTAACAAAGTTTTGCCAAGAGAACACACTGGTCATAGCAAACACCCTCTTCCAACAACACAAAAGAAGACTCTACACATGGACCTCACCAGATGGCCATCACTGAAATCAGATTGATATATTCTTTGCAGCCAAAGATGGAGAAGCTCTATACAGTCAGCAAAAACAAGACCGGAAGCTGACTGTGGCTAAGATCATGAACTCCTTGTTGCCAAATTCAGAATTAAATTGAAGAAAGTGAGGAAAACCACTAGATCATTCAGGTATGACCTAAATCAAATCCCTTATGATTATACAATGGAAGGGAGAAATAGATTTAAGGGCCTAGATCTGATAGAGTGCCTGATGAACTATGGACAGAGGTTTGTGACATTGTACAAGAGACAGGGATCAAGACAATCCCCATGGACAAGAAATGCAAAAAAGCAAAATGGCTGTCTGAGGAAGCCTTACAAATAGCTATGAAAAGAAGAGAAGCAAAAAGCAAAGGAGAAAAGGAAAGATATAAGCATCTGAATGCAGAGTTCCAAAAATAGCAAGAAGAGATAAGAAAGCCTTCCTCAGTGATCAATGCAAAGAAATAGAGGAAAACAACAGAATGGGAAAGACTAGAGATCTCTTCAAGAAAAGTAGAGATACCAAGGGAACATTTCATGCAAAGATTGGCTCGATAAAGGACAGAAATGGTATGGACCTAACAGAAGCAGAAGATATTAGGAAGAGGTGGCAAGGATACACAGAACTGTACAAAAAAGATCTTCATGACCCAGATAATCATGATGGTGTGATCACTCACCTAGAGCCAGACATCCTGGAATGTGAAGTCAAGTGGGCCTTAGAAAGCATCACTACGAACAAAGCTAGTGGAGGTGATGGAATTCCAGTTGAGCTATTTCAAATCCTGAAAGATGATGCTGTGAAAGTGCTGCACTCAATATACCAGCAAATTTGGAAAACTCAGCAGTGGCCACAGGACTGGAAAAGGTCAGTTTTCAATCCAATCCCAAAGAAAGGCAATGACAAAGAATGCTCAAACTGCCTCACAATTACACTCATCTCACATGCTAGTAAAGTAATGCTCAAAATTCTCCAAGCCAGGCTTCAGCAATACATGAACCATGAACTTCCAGATGTTCAAGCTGGATTTAGAAAAGACATAGAAACCACAGATCAGATTGCCAACATCTGTTGGATCATCAAAAAAGCAAGAGAGTTCCAGGAAAACATCTACTTCTGCTTTATTAACTATGCCAAAGCCTTTGACTGTGTGGATCACAACAAACTGTGGGAAATTCTGAAAGAGATGGGTATACCAGACCACACGACCTGCCTCCTGAGAAATCTGTATGCAGGTCAAGAAGCAACAGTTAAAATTGGACACGGAGCAACAGACTGGTTTCAAATAGGAAAAGGAGTACGTCAAGGCTGTATGTTGTCACCCTGCTTATTTAACTTATATGCTGAGTATATCATGAGAAATGCTGGGCTGGATGAAGCACAAGCTGGAATCAAGATTGCTGGGAGAAATATCAATAACCTCAGATATGCAGATGACACCACTCTTAGGCAGAAAGTGAAGAACTAAAAAGCCTCTTGATGAAAGTGAAAGAGGAGAGTGAAAAAGTTGGCTTAAAGCTCAACATTCAGAAAACAAAGATCATGGCATCTGGTCCCATCACTTCATGGCAAATAGAGGGGGAAACAGTGGAAACAGTGGCTGATTTTATTTTCGGGGGGTCCAAAATCGCTGCAGATGGTGACTGCAGCCATGAAATTAAAACACACTTGCTCCTTGGAAGAAAAGCTATGACCAACCTAGATAGCATATTAAAAAGCAGAGACATTACTTTGGCAACAAAGGTCTTCTAAAAGCTATTGTTTTTCCAGTAGTCATGTATGGATGTGAGAGTTGGACTTAAAGAAAGCTGAGCCCCGAAGAATTGATGCTTTTGAACTGTGTTGAAGATTCTTGAGAGTCCCTTGGACTGCAAGGAGATCCAACCAGTCCATCCTAAAGGAAATCAGTCCTGAATATTCATTGGAAGTACTGATGCTGAAGCTGAAATTCCAAATACTTTGGCCACCTGATGTGAGAACTGACTCATTGGAAAAACCCTGATGCTGGGAAAGATTGAAAGCAGGAGGAGAAGGGGATGATAGAGGATGAGATGTTAGATGGCATCACTGACTCCATGGACATGAGTTTGAGTGGTGATGGACACAGAGGCCTGGCATGCTGCAGTCCATGGGGTTTCAAAGAGTTGGACACAAATGAGTGACTGAACTGAAGTGAGGTAATGATTCAGTTTCTTTGTTTTGCATGTGTCTTTCCAACTTTTTCAATACCATTTATTGAAAAAACTGTCCTATTCTCATTAAGTGTTACTGGCTGTTTTGTCATATATTAATTGAATGGTTATGTGTGGGTTTATTTCTGGGATCTCTAATTTGTTCCATTGATCAATGTGTCTATTTCTGCATTCATACAATAACTGTTTTGATGACTGTAGCATTGTAATAGATTTTGAAATCAGGGAGCATGATGCCTCCAGCTTTGTTCTTTATGAAGATTTCTCTGGCTACATGTTTTTTATGGGGGAAGTTCCATACCAATTTTATATTTGTGTATTCTATTTCTGTAAATAATCCCATTAGAGTTTGATAGAGATTGTGTTGAATCTATACATGCTTTGAGTAGTATGGATATTTTGATAGTACTAATTCTTTCAATGCATGAGCACAGAATACCTTTCCATTTATTTGTGTAATCTTCAGTCTTTCATCATTATCTTATAGTTTTTAGTAGGTAGATTTGCTTTTTTGCTAGACCAGGTTGTACGTAACCTAAACTCCATAAGAATGAACTGAGGGGTATCCCATGATACCCCTTAAAACAGTGATTCTCATCTCAGTATATTGTCTATAGGTGACATTTGGCACTGTATGGAGGTATTCTGGGTTATCAAAATTCGGGAGGAAGATTTGCTGCTACTGGCAGGGATACTGCCCCAAATTGCACAGCATATAGAACAGTTTCCCAAACAAAGACTTAATTGCCTCAATATTAATATTAATGATGCTGAGGGTGAGATACCTTGCTTTACACCAGTTGGTTCCCTGCCTAGAAATGAAAGTGTTAATCACTCAGTTGTGTCCACATCTTTGTGAACCCATGGGCTATAGCCCACCAAGCTCCTCTGTCCATGGAATTCTCTAGGCAAGAATGCTGGAGTGGGTGCCATTTCCTTCTTCAAATAAAGCAGGCAGTAGGGTTCTCAGTACTATTATGAAGATGCTATATAAGCCTATGAGAAAGATAACTAACTTGTACATGACAATGTTGTCTAGGAAGAATGCCAGTTTTATTTATAACCTTAAATATGTATACATTTTATTTAGTATTCCTACCTTATTTTACTCAGAAAACCCTCATTAAAATGTAAAACAGAAGTACTTACAGCAAGAATGTGGACATGTTTTTGATCTTGGAGGAAAGCTCTTAATATTTCATGTTTTCTGCAGTATATATTGTAGTTTTTATGTAAATATACAGAATTAGTTTCCTAGGGCTGCTGTACAAAATACCACACACTTAGTGGCTTAAAAAATTTATTTATTCAGAAATTTGTTATTTTTTAATTTTTAATTTTTCTTGACTTTCCTTGAACATTAAAAAAATATTTATTTATTTGTTTTTGGCTATGCTGGGTCTTTGTTGCTGGGCTTTTCTCTAGTTGCAGTGATGGGAGTTAGTCTCCGGTTGTGCTGCATGGGCTTCTCACTGCAGTTTCTTCCCTTGTTGCAGAGTATGGACTCTAGGCATGCAGGCTGCAGTAGTTGTTGCACGTGGGCTCGGTAGTTGCACCTCCCAGGCAGTGGGGCACAGGCTCAGCAGTTGTGGTGTATGGGCTTAGTTGCTCCACAGCATGTGGGATCTTCCTGGATTAGGGATGGAACTGTGTCTCCTGAATTGGCAGTCGGATTCTTTACACTAAGCCACCAGGGAAGCTCAGGAATTAGTTCTTTCAGGAATTAGTTCTGGAGGACAGACGTCCAAAATCAAGGTGCTGACAGAGCCATGCTCCCTTTGAAGATTCTAGGAAATAATTTTTCTTTGCCTCCTCCAGCTTCTGGTGGTTGCTTACATTCCTTGGTTTGTGGAGGCATAATTGTAATCTCTGCCTCTGTCTTCATAGAGCCTCCTTTCTTTTGCTTCTCTGTGTCCTTCTTTGTACTTTTGAGGTCATTCAGATTTCCAGGTCCACTCTAGTTCAGGATGACCTCATCTAGAGCCTTTCCTTAATTAAATATACATGGTTTGATCTCCAAATAAGGCCACATTGAGGTTTTAGTGAATGTGAATTTTTGGGGAACACTATTAAACCCACTATACCTTCTATGCTTAATTTGCTACAGCTTTTGCTATGAAATTTATTGAGAATGGGTATTTGTTTTTATCAAATACTTTTTGTATATCTACCATGTTGTTTGTATGATTTTTTCCCCCTTGTAGCCTTAACATGGTGAATTCCTTTGACTGATTTCCAACAATCTTAAATTCTGTGAGTAAAACTGACTTAACCTGGTGTTTCACCCTACTTATATATCAGTGGCTATAGTTCGCTATTACTTTTTAGAGTTTTGTGTCTGTGTCGAAGAGATACACAAATTGGGTCATAATTTCCCTTTCTTGTAATGTTACTGACCTTTAAACATTTTATGGTTATTGAAAGGAAAGGATTGATAATGGGTCTGTAACTCATCTGCTGTTTCATGGTAACCAAGAGAAAGAGGGATGGTGGAAGGGGGAGAGAGAGTGTGCGGGTGGAGAAAGGAGTCACAGAGGTAGAAACAGAGAAGACAGAGAGAGGTAGAATGATGGGTTGGGAGAGACTGAAGGAGAATAAGAGGAAGAAATGATCTGGTCAAATCTTCATGAACACATACTTAGTGGGTCTCTTCCTAGTGATGTTTATTAGAATATGGATAATGGAATGTTATTAATAGCAGGATATGTCTTGTCCTTCTAGTTGGCTCTTGGTAAATTAATATGGGATTTAGGTTCCATGGGGTACATGACCTACAGAAAAATATTGATGTTCCTCTGTAATTACTGGAATACTATAGGGAGAGATTTCATGACCAAAATAGATTTCATGACTTTTTGTAAGTGATATTCTTAATGCATCATTGGAGATCACGTTTTATATCTGGGTCAGAGAGCATCCCATTGCAATAAGAAAGAACCTGGGCAAGCTACGTTGGCAGTCTCAGACTCCTGCTTCACTTTGTGTCTTCCAGTTACCTGAATCCTTTGAATTATTACAGTAGTTTTAAACTGTAAAATGGTAAAAACTCTGATTCTTGTGTGTTTGTTTGACACTCAAATCTTTTGTCTCAACCTTATAAACTTAAAAATATATATATTTCTAAAGGAGTTTAAGAATTCTTGTTTTCTTCTTAAATGTTTGGCAAATTCACTAGTAGAACCATTTAAGTATTTTTCTTTTTATTGGAGTGGAATGTGTCAGATTGCAGCTAGGTGATAGGAATCACACAACTAATTTGTGCAATGAGAATTTAAACAATCATTACCTTTGTTAAAGTGTTTAGCTAGGTAATTGAAAGGATAAATGATTGTTAATCTCTTCTCAGTCCACCTAATTTTTGAACAATGGGTTCACCTGTGGAGAAGAACTATGGAGTAGGCCTCTTACACAAGCTTTTTCTAACTTCTACCCCTGTAGAATGTTTGGCCTGTTGGCAGCACAGATAGGTTCTTCAAATAGTACCATCTTTTGAGGATGGAAATCAATCACTTGAAGGTAGTTATTAACATTTAACCCCTTCTAAAATGGAAGAGACAGAAATATTTCCTTCCTGGCATTAATAAATAATTCTGAGTATAGATTATCTTTCCCATTTTTAGTGCTTTGTCCAGCACAACTAACCAAGTATTCACAGTATCTGATTTTCAACATGAAATCATACATAATATTTCCTTAGGCTGAAAGTGCTCACTTTATAGCAAAGAAAATTCACAAAAGCAAACATAACTAGGGAACCAATTCAACTTATCATATACTGCACGACTGAGATCTGAGAGCACATTGGCAAAGCCTGTTATAAAATTACAACCTAGGCACTAGTTTGAAGATGATACACTGCAGAGTTGGGGGTCTGTGCTCCAAAATAACATGCTTTGAACTGTCTTTAGATAAGTGCTATGTCCCCTACAGATAAAATATGTGCATGTGTGCTCAGTCGTGTTCTACTCTTTCCAACCCCATGGACTGTATGTAGCCCACCAGGCTCCTCTGTCCATGAGATTCTCCATGCAAGAATTGTGGAGTGGATTGCCATGTCCTAGTCCAAGGGATCTTTCTGATCCAGGGATTGAAAAACCCATGTCTCCTGTATTGACAGGCAGATTCTTTACTACTGAGCCACCTGGGAAGCACATTAAATGCACATCTCTGTAAAACAAGTGTTAGTTGTGCAGTCTCGTCTGACTCTTTGTGACCTCACGGACTATAGTCTGCCAGGCTCCTTTGTCCATAGAGGTCTCCAGGCAAGAATACTAGAGTGGGTTGCCATGCTCTTCTACAGGGGATCTTCCCCTATAAAACAAAGGGACAGAGAAATCAGTAGTATCTCTTATCGTGAATTGCAGTGAACTTCTTGTGCAGTTTGTGTTTTCTATTCCTGAAATCTTAGGATCTGCTGAAGTGGGGAGAATGCATTTTTGACGAGATATAGTATGGATTCTAAAAAACAATTTTTAGCTGCTTTTCTGTCATTTGAGTTTCCTCATGTTAGAAAAACAACAGTTGGAAGGCTGAGTAATCTCATTTTTATCCCATATTGGATAAAGATAGGGTTGCTGCTTCTTAATGGATTATACAATGAAGAATATTTCTAAATTGAGAGATCTTTCTAGGCTACATGGTTGGCTCCATGGTTGATGGTAACTGTAAAAGCACAATGTAGCAACAATAGGCTGGCAAGAACATTTTAACCAGCAACTCAAATGCTCATAAATTAACTGGGTCGTCTCACTGGGTAAGCAACATGGATCATCAGAAGAAGTGCATAAGGATGAGGGGGATTTAAATGGGTAATGGAAGAAAATGTCAGTGAGGAGCAACAATGCTGCTATAGCCTGTCTCTCCTGTTTAGAGTCTTTCTTTTATGAAACTGAAAACCACCACTTTGAAGAGACTATGACAGGATAAAGTAGAGTTAAACAGGAACTAAAGTGGACTATGCCTGGACATTTATTGTTTTCAAACAAGGATATGGTTTCCCAGCAACTGAAAGTGTACCTGATGGCTTGTTTCTGGCTTTCTCACATATACAGTATCCTGTGTGGGAAAGGCTGGATATGCCAAGGAATTAATGTACTCTCTAAAGGTGAAATTAAAGAAGTACTCCAGCTTCCTTTCCTTACTTGGGACATTTCTAAATCTCAGACTTTATTATAGAGTCCCCCAGAGGGCTACAGTAAGATTACACGCCAGCTACATTTACATTCTTCACTTGTCTCACTTTGCTAAATAATGATGTTTCTAAAAATAAGCTTTCAAGTAAATCAGTTTAGTTCAGTCGCTCAGTCGTGTCCGACTCTTTGAGACCCCATGGACTGCAGCACGCTAGGCCTCCCTGTCCATCACCAACTCCTGGAGTTTACTCAAACTCATGCCTAATGAGTTGGTGATGCCATCCAACCATCTCATCCTTCAAGTAAATCACCCATAATCAAATTTTGTCTTTAGGTCTTCTTCCGAGGGAACACTAAAGAGTAGCTAGGTAGATCTACTAGTTCTACATATATTCTATGTGATGATTCCTAACATTCAGCAAAGCAAGTCTGCCACTTATTTTCAAACCTTATGAGAAACAGAAGAGATGTCATTATATTATTTCTATTGTCAAGATGATACATTTTTAATTATAAGTATGGTTTAGTAAAGAGTGATACTGTATGTTAAAATAACCATTTTTTTTGTTGTTGTTGGATTCACTTTTCCAGTAGTAGTTAAGGCAAAGAGCTGATTCTCTACAGAGCTGAAGGAATATGTTCAGTGGGGTAGATGCCATGTCCATACCTGGCCATGTTAAATATCAGATGCCTAGGGTAGATATCTAAAGGACAGATATATGGATAGTTTTAGAGTTCCTAACACAGCTCTAGTCAGCAAAATCTGACATGATGTCCCTCTTTGTTCAACCTTTTTATAGCTACCTTTATGTCTTTGTTTCTTAATGTATATATGGAAGGATTCAAGATAGGGGTAATAACAAAGTCAACAATGAACATGTATTTATCAACTGATGATCTGGGGAAAGGCCATACATAGAGAAACATGCATGGAGTGAAAAAAAGAACCACCACAGTGATGTGAGCTGACAAAGTGACAAATGCCTTGGATAAGTCTCCTGAAGAACATTTCCAGACAGTGACCAAAATGAAGATGTAGGAAAGGATTAGCAGAAAGAAAGTACCCATAGTCATGAAATCACTGTTGGCAGCAACAATAAACTCAAATTTGGTTCCATCTGTGCATGCAAGTTTTATGATCCTAGGAAAGTCACAATAAAAGCTGTCTACTTTGTTAGGACCGCAAAAGGGCAAGTTTATAATGAAAGCAAATTGAGACATAGCATGGTTCACCCCACCTACCCAGCCAGTGATTACAAATGAAATGCATATTTTAGGATTCATGATGTTCGAGTAGTGAAGAGGCTTACAGATTGCTGTGCACCTGTCAAATGCCATGGCTATGAGTAACACCATCTCCACTCCTCCCATGATATGAATGGAGCACATTTGTGTCATACAACTTTTGAAAGAGATTATCTTGTATTTATTTGGAAGGTCTGTAATAATCTTGGGGACTATGGTAGAGGAAAGGCCAACATCAATGAGTGACAAGTTGGCTAAAAAGAAGTACATAGGAGAATGTAAGTGAGAATCCAAAATTACCAAAAACAAAATGAAGAGATTTCCCAGGATGATTCCTATATAGAGCAAGGAGAATATCAACATAAGAAAAAGTGCAGTTTCCCAAGAACTAGAGAATCCTAGCAACACAAACTCAGAAACCACAGAATCATTTGGTCTATCCATTGACTTGGGCAGAAGAGCTCTTTCTCAAATCACCTGAGAATAGGAAAAGAAAAATCACAGTCAGTAGTACAAAGACAGACTTCCAGTTTTCTTGCTAGTGTTTCCTGTGGGTTCCACTTTCCTGAGTGTGAAGTAATTTAATTGGATAAAGGAAGGAAAAACACCAATACAGTATAATAACGCATATATATGGAATTTAGAAAGATGGTAACAATAACCCTGTGTACGAGACAGCAAAAGAGACACTGATGTATAGAACAGTCTTATGGACTCTATGGGAGAGGGAGAGGGTGGGAAGATTTGGGAGAATGGCATTGAAACACGTAAAATATCATGTATGAAACGAGATGCCAGTCCAGGTTCGATGCACAATACTGGATGCTTGGGGCTAGTGCACTGGGACGACCCAGAGGGATGGTATGGGGTGGGAGGAGGGAGGAGGGTTCAGGATGGGGAACACATGTATACCTGTGGCGGATTCATTTTGATATTTGGCAAAACTAATACAATTATGTAAAGTTTAAAAATAAAATAAAAGTAAAAAAAAAACTCAACATTCAGAAAATGCAAAAAAAAAACATAAAAACATTTTGACAATTAGGAGAATTTTTACATAGAGAGATAAAAATGAATATTTCAGATGGAGATAATTGTTGTTGCGTTCCTTCTTATTCCATTATTAAGATAATTACTTTGTTTTGCCTCTCAAGAATTGCTAGACATTTTCCTTTACTACTGACCTTGGTATTCTCTCAGCTGAATAGGCTCAGCCATTTCTGTCACCTTGATATTAATGCTCTCATACTAACTTGTCATCTTACTTATCTGAATTTCTTATTCACTGGTCAAATGGAGATCTTTCAGCCAAAACTGTTTAAGTAATTGTATTTCACCTTGCTTAACCCAGTATGTGGTTGTTGTTTGTTTTTATTTGTATATATATGTGTGTGTGATTTACCTGGGAAGTCAGAGGCTCAGATTGAGATTATTCATAATGTTCTGTTCAATACATTACTATAATTGTGCTTGCATTAGCCTGTATATCAAATAAAATATTAGATAGAATAAACACCAGTAAGTGTTTAAAAAATAAAGTTGTTATTAATAACATTTATTGATTCCTTCATGCAAGGCACTGTAATAAGCACATGATCTTTTTTTACCTATATACAATTCCATAAGATAAGCACTACTTGATTAGATTCATTTTACCCATGGAGAAGCTGAGTCTCAGAGGGATCAAATGTAAGAGCCAGAACTGTGTCTATAGATTTAGGGTACTATTATGCATACCCTAAATGATGGCACTGTGCTCTCAAAGGCCAGCCTCTTCAAGTATACCCTAGATATTTCCCAAGGATCCATCAATGAACTTTCAAGTTTATATTTTCCTTGATTTATTAGTATAGTGAACTGTCTTAAAAAAAAATAAAACCTCTGGATTTTTTGTCCCCTTCTTATTATTCCTTTTTTCTTCCCAACTATTCATTGGCAAGCATATTCTCATACTTCATTAGCTAATACTGGTACCCATAGGTTTCTTATTTATAGAAAAGAACTCTGGATTCTCAACATTTCATATAATAATCACTTTTCAATGATTATTTACCCTAATCTCCCTGTGAGGTTTAGTGTTGTTTATTATGCCTCGCTTTTGTGACTCCGCCCTCTGCTCTTGGTTGTTGCCTCACTAAAGCCATTCACCTTTTCACTCTTTGTCAATAAAAATTAAGTTTTTCAGTTAATGGACTACAATCTCTCAGTTTTAGGAGAGAGAAGCCCTATTCCAGCTTGAGAGCATGTTATATGGTTTTTCTAAACCAGATATTGTAATTGGATTTTCCTTGGCCATGGATTGTTGTAAGGAGGAGCATGTAGTCTGGAACTTTTCAACAACATGTAAACCAATAAAAACTATCTTTCACAATAAAAGGAAAGGTCTTCAGGTGCAGATGGATTTTCCCACCCCATTTTTTCCCTCCATTTGATGCTAATTTTATGCCTGAGAGTGAAGCAATCATGCAACTTCAAAGCCCATATACAAAAGAAATAGCAAAAAGTTAGGAAGGAATCAGGAACCCAAAATGCATGTTGAATCACTTAATCAAAGCCCATAATGAGTGCTCTACTTCAGTGTCCTAGGCAACAGAGAATTATACACGATGAGAAAACACCCCTCGAACCCTCCCTTAAGGGGAGACACACAAAGTGCACATGTTGCATTTCAATTATGTCAAAAGACAGCACAGATCTGTTGTAGAGCACTCAATCGTGGGTTTCTGTGTTTCAATGATTTGTTTGGATTTCTAGTTATGTACTACTGGGCGTTTCAGACTTACCACAGTATAGTAAATGTTAAGACTAGTGCAAGATGTTTATTTCTGAAAATTAAAGGCCATTATTGCTACCAAAAAAAAAACCAAACAAACAAAGCCCATAATGGTCTTTATTCTTGTGCCTTCTAGTATCTACATGGTCACATCAGTATCAGTAGCTTTATCACTTGTCTCCAGAGTAATCCATCTAAGCTCTATGGAGCATATACAAATGGAAGTCCACCTGCACCTTCAAGTTAACACGTCGAAATTTGCACTCATATTACATCCACCCCAATGCCTTTAGAAATATTATTACTACTCCCCCAGGTCCCCAGTATAGACACCTATGTGGTACTCTTGTTTGTACTTCACTTTCCATCTCTAGTTGTCTAATTTTTACTATCAAATATTTCTCAATTCACTTCTCTTTTCATTTCTATTGTGTTTTTGTGTTGTTGTTCTAGACTTTGTATTTTTCTACCTTGTCTGAATGATTTATCTGATCCATGCTTCCCTGCATCCAACTCATTTATAGTCTGATTACAGATGTTTATCTAAAGTCACATAAAATCACATGGCTTTCCCACTTAAAGACTCTGGTCTATCAAGAGAAAATTCTTTAAATCCCACAACATATCACAAAATATCTGAGAGGAGATGAGCAATATTTGATTTCAGAAGATATTTATATAGAAAATTTAGGGTATGAATATATCAAAATATTACTGAACAAATTTCAAAATTGATTTCTGATAAAAACTTTTTAATGAAATCATTTAAACAAATATATTGAATTTAACAAAAACCTATAAAGTATAAGAAAGATCTCATTTGTAAATTAAACAAATGTACAATGTATGCATTCTATTGAAAAAAAAAACTTTAATTTTTCTGAGATATTTGAAAGAGACAAAATGGAGATAAAACCATGTTAATGGAGAAAACCATGCTAAACTTCAGGCTATAAAAATATAAATTGTCACTGAACTAATCTGTGAACTAACTAAAATTCCAGTGCAGTTCCTCTGAAAGAAGAGTAGGAATGAGAGCGACCTGGGTGGAGGAGCCTCAGACTGCTGCAGTGAGAAAGTCTCAATTGATTTGATGGGAGGAGCTCCACAGTCAAGACTGTCCGTTACAGATATTCCACATTGGGCAGGAATGTTCTGACTCTGAAAACATCCATGTTTTCAGTCATTTGCTGAGAGCAGCCATGGGAGAGCTGGCCTCTGAACGTTGCAGTGGAAGGTAAAACGGTAGTAGCTAAAAGCTGTCAGTGAAGTACATTCCTTGAAGGAGGTTTTTTTTTTTTTTCTTGAAAGGAGATGTGAGTGCTGCAGTCCTATGACTAAGTATAGTTTTAGATATTCCATCCCTATTGTGTAGTACACTTTACACTATTGGAAGCCTTTGATTTTTCCTTACTCTGGTACTTTGGTTTTATTTTGAAAGAAGCAAATAACTCTGATAATAACTATTTACTTCTAAAACACTATTAAATCTATCTTTACATTCATCTTTACTCTCCAACAATTTCTCATTGATGGTGTTCATCATGCTTACCATGGATTGAGGAAAACAAATGAAACAGGCAATTCTGTGTATTAAATGCTATTATAATTAGGTAGAGATACCAAGGGAACATTTCATGAAAAATTGGCACAATAAAGGACAGAAGCGGCAAGGGAGTAACAAAAACTGAAGCGATTAAGAAGAGATGGTATGAATACACAGAAGAATTACTCAAAAAAGATCTTAATGACCTGTATTACCATGATGTTGTGGTCACTCATTTGGAGGCAGACATCCTGGAGTGTGAAGTCAAGTGGGCCTTAGGAAGCATTACTAGGAACTATATATAAAATAGATAAGCAAGTACTGTATAGTACAGGGAACTATAATATCTTAAAAAAGCTGTAATAAAAATATACATATGTATGTATTTATATATGCACTGAATCACTTTGTTGTATACCTGAAGCTAACACAACATTGTAAATTAACTATATTTCAATTAAAAATTAAATTTGAGACATATTTTATGACTATTACTGTTACTACAAACATTCAACACAAGTGTTATTATAAACATTGGTGGTAATGAGTTGAATCAATCAGAAAAGAGAGCCAGTCCACTTTGCAAGGGAGAGGTCACCTTCCTTCCTCAAATCACCCCATCTCTCTCAGATTGAATAGGTTTTAAGCAGAAAGATGGTTTACTGGCCAGTGGTAAGAGGAAGGGGGTGCCCCCAAAAGACCTGGTTTCCTTCTTAAACAGTGAAAAAAAGTTGAAAGAAAAAAAATACAAAAACAGCATAACAATTTGTCAAGGTGACTTTGGTCCAATTTAGCTTTGGTTCAACCCACAGTTATTGCACTGCTATTTTAAAATTTCCATGATTTCTTAGGGACACTTAGGGAAGGTCAAGAGAAGAACAAGAGGTTTCCATATAACTATTTTATAAAAAAGAGATTTTTTATATATGGGGGGAGGGGAAGGGTAAATGATTGTTTCCTCTTTTTCTGTGTCCTAAAAATGCATCAGCTAAGCCCAGAATCCACCAAGAACATTAAAGCAGTTATTCAAGCTAGAGAAATCATTAAGGCTATTCGTGTTTGACACTTTAATATTATATTAAAATATATAAATTGCAAGTTTAAAAATGTATAAAAGACTGAGAAATTAAGAAAAAAGTTTGTTTGAGTGTTTATAAATACAATTCCTTCCTCCAGAATTGGGCATGTATTCTTCCTAAATTTTTATTGAGAATTTATATTCATAAACATATTCTCAAAAAAAGGATTTTAAATTTTTTCTTTGTCAAATTGTGTGTATTTTGTAATTTCATTTTGTATCTATCAATATGATTTGACACTGTGTCTGTATTAGTATATGGACTTCCCTGGAGTATATAGATTAGCCTCAATTCTTTAAGCTATGCAATATTCAAAAGATGAATAAACCACAGTTTATTAATCCTTTTAAAAATGGTAGAACAAATGAAATCCAAAAGGAATTAGAAGATGTCAGAATAAATTGAAGGATCTTTAAGAACTGATCTCACCCAGTGTGGGCATATGAGAACTTCTTAGATTGTAGGAAGGCAGTGTTGGTGAACACATTCACAAACCTGGAGATGATGCATCCCAGTGTGGCAGGCACAGTAGCTGCTGCATTCAGAACCAGCTCAGTCTTTGCCTGTGTATCTCTTCATCTGGACATTTATCTAGATTCTTTATTATATTTTTAAAATAACCTAGTAAGTTTAAATAAATAGATCCCTAAGTTCTGTGAGCCACTCTAGGAAGTTAATTGCAATGGAGGAGGAGACCCTGGGAGCCTCTGATTTATAGACAAATCAGACAGAAGTTGTTTATAATCTGGGGACCTATTACCTCAGATTGGCATCTGAAGAAAAAGAAAGAGTCTAGTGGGACTGAGCCCTTTACCTATGAGCTGTAGCATTAGCTTCAAGTACACAGTGCTGAACTGAGTTTGTGGGACACCCAGAATTAAGTTGTTGCAGATAATTGCTTTGTATGGGGCAAAACCTCCACATGTGACCAGAAATGTCAGAGGTGGAGTGTTTGATGTGAGGACACTCGCAGGGAAGAAACAAGCAAGAGGTAGATGGAACTGAGTTTCTCTTTTCTAATGTTATGAAGTTTTTTCTAAACCAGTTACTATAATCTAGTTTTTCTTAGTCATTGAGTGTTGTCAGGTGGGCATGTAGTCCAGAATTATTCAATGAGATATAAACCAAAGTCAGTTTTGGGGATCTGTTTCCCAAACAAATGGACAAATCTTCATGTGAAGATGGATTTTCCTGATCTTATTTTTTTCTTTATTTGATGCTACTGTTATGCCCAAAGTGAAGCCTTATAGAGCCCGTATACAAAGAGTAATAGTGAAAAGTTTAGAAAGAAACTGGACCCAAGATGAGTGTTGAGTCACTTAATCAGAGCCCATAAATGGTCTTCCATCTTTGCCTTCTAGGTAGCTTTATCAATGGTCTCCAGAGAAATCTAAGGAGAGCTGGGTATGATATACACAAATGGGAGTCCCACTTCCACCTTCAAGTTAACATGTCAAAACTGAATTTATAACATTGTAATCTACCCCAATGCCTTGATAAATATCATTACCATTCCCCCAGATGCCCAGAATAGACACCTATGTGGCATTCTTGTCCAACTTCACTTTTATCTCTAGTTATATAATTTTTACTCTCAAATATGTTTCAGTTTGCATCTCTTCTCTTTAGTTCTGTTGTGATGTTTTGAATCTGCTGCTGCTGCTGCTGCTGCTAAGTCGCTTCAGTTGTATCCGACTCTGTGCGACCCCAGAGATGGCAGCCTACCAGACTCTTCTGTCCCTGGGATTCTCCAGGCAAGAACACTGGAGTGGGTTGCCATTTCCTCCTCCAATGCATTAAAGTGAAAAGTGAAAGTGAAGTCGCTGTGTCGTGTCCGACCCTCAGCGACCCCATGGACTGCAGCCTTCCAGGCTCCTCCATCCATGGGATTCTCCAGGCAAGAGTACTGGAGTGGGTTGCCATTGCCCTCTCCGTGTTTTACATCTAGTCTACATGTTTTCCCATGTTGACAATTTAAGAGACTATTAAAAGACTACTGATGCATTTCTCTTCTCCGTTCTTTCTCAATTCCAGCTCATTGCGTAGTCTTGTTTCCAACTATGTGCATCAAAAGTCAAATATGATCACATGGTTTTGTATTTATATTCTTAATCAGTCAATCGAGAAAAAATTCCTGAAATCCCACAGCATATCACATTAGATTGTGAGAAGTAATGAACAATATTTGTCTTCAGAGGAATTTGCATAAACATTTTAGAAGCTTTTTTTTCTTTTTAAAGTTACAATATTGTTTTGCTATATATCAACATGAATCCGCCACAGGTATACACGTGTTCCCCATCCTGAACCCTCCTCCCTCCTCCCTCCCCATACCATCCCTCTGGGTCATCCAGTGCACCAGCCCCAAGCATCCAGTATCGTGCATCAAACCTGGACTGAGGACTCGTTTCATATATGATATTATACATGTTTCAATGCCATTCTCCCAAATCATCCCACCCTCTCCCTCTTCCACAGAGTCCAAAAGACTGTTCTATACATCAGTGTCTCTTTTGCTGTCTTGTATACAGGGTTATTGTTACCATCTGTCTAAATTCCATATATATGCGTTAGTATACTGTATTGGTGTTATTCTTTCTGGCTTACTTCACTCTGTATAATCGGCTCCAGTTTCATCCACCTCGTTAGAACTGATTCAAATGTATTCTTTTTAATGGCTGAGTAATACTCCATTGTGTATATGTACCACTGCTTTCTTTATCCATTCATCTGCTGATGGACATCTAGGTTGCTTCCATGTCCTGGCTATTATAAACAGTGCTGCGATGAACATTGGGGTACATGTGTCTCTTTCAATTCTGGTTTCCTTGGTGTGTATGCCCAGCAGTGGGATTGCTAGGTCATAAGGCAGTTCTATTTCCAGTTTTTTAAGGAATCTCCACACTTTTCTCCACAGTGGCTGTACTATGCATTAGTAGTTTGCATTCCCACCAACGGTGTAAGAGGGTTCCGTTTTATTCACACCCTCTCCAGCATTTATGGTTTGTAGACTTTTGGATTGCAGCCATTCTGACTGGCGTGAAATGGTACCTCATAGTGATTTTGATTTACATTCCTTTGATAATGAGTGATGTTGAGCATCTTTTCATGTGTTTGTTAGCCATCTGTATGTCTCCTTTGGAGAAATGTCTGTTTAGTTCTTTGGCCTATTTTTTTATTGGGTCATTTATTTTTCTGGAATTGAGCTGTAGGAGTTGTTTGTATATTTTTGAGATTAGTTGTTTGTCAGTTGCTATTATTTTCTCCCATTCTGAAGGCTGTTTTTTCACCTAGCTTATAGTTTCCTTTGTTGTGCAGAAGCTTTTAAGTTTACTTAGGTGCCATTTGTTTATTTTTGCTTTTATTTCCAATATTCTGGGAGGTGGGTCATAGAGGATCCTGCTGTGATGTATGTCGGAGAGTGTTTTGCCTATGTTCTCCTCTAGGAGTTTTATTGGTTTCTGGTCTTACATTTAGATCTTTAATCCATTTTGAGTTTATTTTTGTGTATGGTGTTAGAAAGTGTTCTAGTTTCATTCTTTTACAAGTGGTTGACCAGTTTTCCCAGCACCACTTGTCAAAGAGATTGTCTTTAATCCATTGTATATTCTTGCCTGCTTTCTCAAAGATAAGGTGTCCATAGGTGCCTGGATTTATCTCTTGGCTTTCTATTTTGTTCCATTGATCTATATTTCTTTGTGCCAGTATCATACTGTCTTGATAACTGTGGCTCTGTAGTACAGCCTGAAGTCAGGCAGGTTGATTCCTCCAGTTCCATTCTTCTTTCTCAAGATAGCTTTGGCTATTCGAGGTTTTTTGTATTTCCATACAAATTGTGAAATTATTTGTTCTAGCTCTGTGAAGAATATCGTTGGTAGCTTGATAAGGATTGCATTGAACCTATAAATTGCTTTGGGTAGTATACTCATTTTCACTATATTGATTCTTCCAATCCATGAACATGGTATATTTCTCCATCTATTAGTGTCCTCTTTGATTTCTTTCACCAGTGTTTTATAGTTTTCTATATATAGGTCTTTAGTTTCTTTAGGTAGATATATTCCTAAGTATTTTATTCTTTTCAATGTAATGGTGAATGGAATTGTTTCCTTAATTTCTCTATTTTCTCATTATTAGCGTATAGGAAGACAAGGGATTTCTGTGTGTTGATTTTATATCCTGCAACTTTACTATATTCATTGATTAGTTCTAGTAATTTTCTGGTGGAGTCTTTAGGGTTTTCTATGTAGAGGATCATGTCATCTGCAAACAGTGAGAGTTTTACTTCTTCTTTTCCAATTTGAATTCCTTTTATTTGCTGTGGCCAAAACTTCCAAAACTATGTTGAATAGTAATGGTGAAAGTGGACACCCTTGTCTTGTTCCTGACTTTAGAGGAAAGGCTTTCAATTTTTCACCATTGAGGATAATGTTTGCTGCGGGTTTGTCATATACAGCTTTTATTATGTTGAGGTATGTTCCTTCTATTCCTGCTTTCTGGAGAGTTTTTATCATAAATGGATGTTGAATTTTGTCAAAGGCTTTCTCTTCTACTATTGAGATAATCATATGGTTTTTATTTTTCAATTTGTTAAAGTGGTGTATTACATTGATTGATTTGTGGATATTGAAGAATCCTTGCATCCCTGGGATAAAGCCCACTTGGTCATGGTGTATGATCTTTTTAATGTGTTGTTGGATTCTGATTGCTAGAATTTTGTTAAGGATTTTTGTATCTATGTTCATCAGTGATATTGGCATGTAGTCTTCTATTTTTGTGGGATCTTTGTCAGGTTTTGGTATTAGGGTGATGGTGGCCTCATAGAATGAGTTTGGAAGTTTACCTTCCTCTACAATTTTCTGGAAGAGTTTGGGTAGGATAGGTGTTAGCTCTTCTCTAAATTTTTGGTAGAATTCAGCTGTGAAGCCGTCTGGACCTGGGCTTTTGTTTGCTGGAAGATTTCTGATAACAGTTTCAATTTCTGTGATTGTGATGGGTCTATTAAGATTTTCTATTTCTTCCTGGTCCAGTTTTGGAAAGTTGTACTTTTCTAAGAATTTGTCCATTTCTGCCACGTTTTCCATTTTATTGGTATATAATTGCTGATAGTAGTCTCTTATGACCCTTTGTATTTCTGTGTTGTCTGTTGTGATCTTTCCATTTTCATTTCTAATTTTATTGATTTGATTTTTCTCCCTTTGTTTCTTGATGAGTCTGGCTAATGGTTTGTCAATTTTTTTTTTTTATCATTTCAAAGAACCAGCTTTTGGCTTTGTTGATTTTTGCTATGGTCTCTTTTTTTCTTTTGCATTTATTTCTGCCCTAATTTTTAAGATTTCTTTCCTTCTACTAACCCTAGGGTTCTTCATTTCTTCTTTTTTCTAGTTGCTTTAGGTGTAGAGTTAGGTTATTTACCTGACTTTGTTTTTGTTTCTTGAGGTATGCCTGTGTTGCTATGAACTTTCTTCTTAGGACTGCTTTTACAGTGTCCCACAGGGTTTGGGTTGTTGTGTTTTCATTTTCATTCGTTTCTATGCAAATTTTGATTTCTTTTTTGATTTTTTCTGTGATTTGTTGGTTATTCAGCAGCGTGTTGTTCAGCCTCCATATGTTGGAATTTTTAATAGTTTTTCTCCTGTAATTGAGATCTAATCTTACTTCATTGTGGTCAGAAAAGATGCTTGGAATGATTTCATTTTTTTTTTTGAATTAACCAAGGCTTGATTTATGGCCCAGGGTGTGATCTATCCTGGAGAAGGTTCCGTATGTGCTTGAGAAAAAGGTGAAATTCATTGTTTTGGGGTAAAATGTCCTATAGATATCAAGTAGGTCTAACTGGTCTATTGTATCATTTAAAGTTTGTGTTTCCTTGTTAATTTTCTGTTTAGTTGATCTATCCATAGGTTAGAGTGGGGTATTAAAGTCTCCCACTATTACTGTGTTATTGTTAATTTCCCCTTTCATACTTGTTAGCATTTGTCTTACATATGTGGTGCTCCTATGTTGGGTGTATATATATATTTATAATTGTTATATCTTCTTCTTGGATTGATCCTTTGATCATTATGTAGTGACCTTCTTTTTCTCTTTTCACAGCCTTTGTTTTAAAGTCTATTTTATCTGATATGAGTATTGCTACTCCTGCTTTCTTTCGGTCTCTATTTGCATGAAAAATCGTTTTCTAGCACTTCACTTTCAGTCTGTATGTGTCCCCTGTTTTGAGGTGGGTCTCTTGTAGACAACATATATAGGGGTCTTGTTTTTGTATCCATTCAGCCAGTCTTTGTCTTTTGGTTGGGGCATTCAACTCATTTACATTTAAGGTAATTATTGATAAGTATGATCTCGTTGTCATTTACTTTATTATTTTGGGTTCGAGTTTATACACCCTTTTTGTGTTTCCTGTCTAGAGAATATCCTTTAGTATTTGTTGGAGAGCTGGTTTGGTGGTGCAGAATTCTCTCAGCTTTTGCTTGTCTGTAAAGCTTTTGATTTCTCCTTCATATTTGAATGAGATCCTTGCTGGGTACAGTAATCTGGGCTGGACGTTATTTTCTTTCATCACTTTAAGTATGTCTTGCCATTCCCTCCTGGCTTGAAGAGTTTCTATTGAAAGACCAGCTATTATCCTTATGGGAATTCCCTTGTGTGATATTTGTTGTTTTTCCGTTGCTGCTTTTAATATTTGTTCTTTGTGTTTGATCTTTGTTAATTTGATTAATATGTGTCTTGGGGTGTTTCACCTTGGGTTTATCCTGTTCGGGACTCTCTGGGTTTCTTGGACTTTGGTGATTATTTTCTTCCCCATTTTAGGGGTGTTTTCAACTATTATCTCCTCAAGTATTTTCTCATTGTCTTTCTTTTTGTCTTCTTCTTCTGGGACTCCTATGATTTGAATGTTGTAGCGTTTAATATTGTCCTGGAGGTCTCTGAGATTGTCCTCATTTCTTTTAATTCATTTTTCTTTTTCCTCTCTGATTCATTTATTTCTACCATTCTATCTTCTAATTCACTAATCCTATCTTCTGCCTCTGTTATTCTACTATTTGTTGCCTCCAGAGTGTTTTTGATCTCATTTATTGCATTATTCACTATATATTGACCTTTTTTATTTCTTCTAGGTCCCTGTTAAACTTTCTTGCATCTTCTCAATCCTTGTCTCCAGGCTATTTATCTGTGATTCCATTTTAATTTCAAGATTTTGGATCATTTGCACTATCATTATTCGGAATTCTTTATCAGGTAGATTCCCTGTCTCTTCCTCTTTTGTTTGGTTTGGTGGGCATTTATCCTGTTCCTTTACATGCTGGGTATTCTTCTATCTCTTCATTTTGTTTATATTGCTGAGTTTGGGGTGTCCTTTCTGTATTCTGGCAGTTTGTGGAGTTCTCTTTATTGTGGAGTTTCCTTGCTGTGTGTGGGTTTGTACAGGTGGCTTGTCAAGGTTTCTTGATTAGGGAAGCTTGTGTCGGTGTTCTGGTGGGTGGAGCTGGACTTCTTCTTTCTGGAGTGCAATGAAGTGTCCAGTAATGAGTTATGAGATGTCTATGGTTTTGTAGTAACTTTGGGTAGCCTGTATATTGGAGCTCAGGGATGTGTTCCTATGTTGCTGGAGAATTTGCGTGGTATATCTTGCTCTGGAACTTGTTGGCCCTTGTGTGGTGCTTGGTTTCAATGTACGTATGGAGGTGTTTGATGAGCTCCTGTCAATGTTCCCTGGAATCAGGAGTTCCCTGGAGTCAAGGTTTGGACTTAAGCCTCCTGCTTCCGGTTTTCAGTCTTATTTGTACAGTAGTCTCAAAACTTCTCCATCTACCCAGCACCATTGATAAAACATCTAGGTTAGAGATGAAAAGTTTCTCCAGAGTGAGGGACTCCCAGAGAGGTTCACAGGTTCAGAAGTTACATGAAGAAGACAAGAGGGAGGAGGGAGTTAGAGGTGACCCGAATGAGATGAGGTGGAATCAATAGAGGAGAGAGCAGGCTAGCCAGTAATCACTTCCTTATGTGCACTCCACAACTGGACCACTCAGAGATGTTCATGGAGTTATATAGAGACGAGAAGAGGGAGGAAGGGGAAAGAGGTAGGCCAGGAGGATAAAAGCGGGGAATGAAAAGGAGAGAGACAGATACAGCTGATAATCAGTTCCCTAAGTGTTCTCCACCATCTGGAACACACAGAAATTCACAGAATTGGGTAGAGCAGAGAGGGGTTAGGGAGGAGACACAGGCGACCTGGTGGAGAAAAAGGAGAGTCCAAAAGGGAGAGACAGTCAAGCCAGTAATCTTGCTTCCAAGTAAATATGGGTACTGAAGATTGAGTTCTTAAAGGTACAAATTGATAATAAATACCCAAAAGCAAAAGTTAAAAATGTACAGTAACTTTTAGAATTTCAAAAATGCAATGTTAAAGAAAAGAAGAAGAAAAAGAAAGAGAAAAAAAACAAAGTCTCAAAAATTATAAAGAAAATATAGGTATAAAATTGATCAGATCAGATCAGATCAGTTGCTCAGTCATGTCCGACTCTTTACGACCCCATGAATCGCAGCACGCCAGGCCTCCCTGTCCATCATCAACTCCCAGATTCACTCAGACTCATGTCCATTGAGTCAGTGATGCCATTCAGCCGTCCTCTGTCGTCCCCTTCTCCTCCTGCCCCCAATCCCTCCCAGCATCAGAGTCTTTTCCAATGACTCAGCTCTTCACATGAGGTTGCCAAAGTACTAGAGTTTCAGCTTTAGCATCATTCCTTCCAAAGAAATCCCAGGGCTGACCTCCTTCAGAATGACTGGTTGGATCTCATTGCAGTCCAAGGGACTCTCAAGAGTCTTCTCCAACACCACAGTTCAAAAGCATCAATTCTTCAGCACTCAGCCTTCTTCACAGTCCAACTCTCACATCCATACATGACCACATGAAAAACCATAGCCTTGACTAGATGGACCTTTGTTGGCAAAGTAATGTCTCTGCTTTTGAATATGCTATCTAGGTTGGTCATAACTTTCCTTCCAAGGAGTAAGCATCTTTTAATTTCATGGCTGCAGTCACCATCTGCAGTGATTTTGGAGCCCCAAAAAATAAAATTTGACACTGTTTCCCCATCTATTTATTTCCCATGAAGTGATGGGACAGGATGCCATGATCTTCATTTTATGAATGTTGAAATCTAAGCCAGCTTTTTCACTTTCCTCTTTCACCTTAATCAAGAGGCTTTTTAGTTCCTCTTCATTTTCTGCCATAAGGGTGGTGTCATCTGCATATCTGAAGTTATTGATATTTCTCCCAGCAATCTTGATTCCAGCTTGTGCTTCTTCCAACCCAACGTTTCTCATGATGTACTCTGCATAGAAGTTAAATAAGCAGGGTGACAATATACAGCCTTGACGAACTCCTTTTCCTATTTGGAACCAGTCTGTTGTTCCATGTCCAGTTCTAACTGTTGCTTCCTAGCCTGCATACAGGTTTCTCAAGAGGCAGGTCAGGTGGTCTGGTATTCCCATCTCTTGAAGAATATTCCACAGTTTATTGTGATCCACACAGTCAAAGGCTTTGGCATAGTCAATAAAGCAGAAGTAGATGTTTTTCTGGAACTCTCTTGCTTTTTCCATGATCCAGCGGATGTTTGCAATTTGATCTCTGGTTCCTTTGCCTTTTCTAAAACCAGCTTGAATATCAGGAATTTCACAGTTCACATATTGCTGAAGCCTGGCTTGGAGAATTTTGAGCATCACTTTACTAGGGTGTGAGATAAGTGCAATTGTGCAGTAGTTTGAGCATTCTTTGGCATTGCCTTTCTTTGGGATTGGAATGAAAACTGACCTTTTCCAGTCCTGTGGCCACTGCTGAGTTTCCCAAATTTTCTGGCATATTGAGTGCAGCACTTTCACAGCATCATCTTTCAGGATTTGGAATAGCTCAACTGGAATTCCATCACCTCCACTAGCTTTGTGTGTAGTGATGCTTTCTAAGGCCCACTTGACTTCACATTCCAGGATGTCTGGCTCTAGGTGAGTGATCACACCATCGTGATTATCTGGGTCGTGAAGATCTTTTTTTGTACAGTTCTTCTGTGTATTCTTGCCATCTCTTCTTAGTATCTTCTACTTCTGTTAGGTCCACACCATTTCTGTCCTTTATCGAGCCCATCTTTGCATGAAATTTTCCTTTGGTATCTCTTATTTTCTTGAAGAGATCCCTAGTCTTTCCCATTCTGTTGTTTTCCTCTATTTCTTTGCATTGATCACTAAAGAAAGCTTTCTTATCTCTTCTTGCTATTCTTTGGAACTCTGTGTTCAGATGTTTATATCTTTCCTTTTCTCCTTTGCTTTTTGCTTCTCTTCTTTTCACAGCTATTTGTAAGGTTTCCCCAGACAGCCATTTTGTTTTTTTGCATTTCTTTTCCATGAGGATGGTCTTGATCCCTGTCTCCTGTACAATGTCCCAAACCTCATTTCGTAGCTCATCAGGCAGTCTATCTATCAGATCTAGGCCTTTAAATCTATTTCTCACTTCCACTGTATAATCATACGGGATTTGATTTAGGTCATACCTGAATGGTCTACTGGTTTTCCCTACTTTCTTCAATTTAAGTCTGAATTTGGCAATAAGGAGTTCATGGTCTGAGCCACAGTCAGCTCTTGGTCTTGTTTTTGCTGACTGTAGAGAGCTTCTCCATCTTTGGCTGCAAAGAATATAATCAATCTGATTTTGGTGTTGACCATCTGGTCATGTCCATGTATAGAGTCTTCTCTTGTGTTGTTGGAAGAGGGTGTTTGTTATGACTAGTGCATTTTCTTGGCAAAACTCTATTAGTCTTTGCCCTCCTTCATTCCGTATTCCAAGGCTAAATTTGCCTGTTACTCCAGTGCGGGGAGCCGGTGAGGCATTCCACTCATGACAAAGGTCATGAGGAAGGAGGCTCGGCATACGCAAAGGCGGGATCGAGCCTCAGGAGTCCCCCCGGATATTCTCGAGCATTTTCCCCCCCAAAAACCAGAGTCTGCCTACTTTATTGCTTTGTGCTCTCACCTCTGACTTTACTGGGGGCTGTCCCCTACCACCATCTCGCTCTCTCTCTGTCAAAGAGTTAACTTACAACTCCAATTAATAAAGTTCCTGGGCAATTAGGAGTGTTTAAATCCAAACCCCTCAGATGGCTCTCTAACTCGCCTGACAAGTTTACCCGGACTCCTGCAGCTATGCATACGATTGTTTACAGTCTCCTAGCCTCCAGAGGCATGGGAAGCTTAAGATATTCAAATAGCTTAGAGCCTCTCAGAGAGTTAGAAACTGTCAGAATAAACTAGTAAAGGATTTCATTGATGAGTCAATGTTTGTTGCCAAGTTTTCACATCCCCTGAATTGTATCCTTGAATATGTATTAATTAATAGTGGGTATGTATAAAAAATAAGTAGTGGCCTTGGTGTTAGTAACTTTAGACCCTTAAGGTAATAAATTCTTTCCTTTGTTGTAAACCCATTACACATCCGCCCTATAGGAATGCAATTTTATCTTTGGAAGATGGTGCCAAACCTTAAAATAATTACTCTTAGAGAAAGTAAGTCTTTGTTGATAAGTCCTTGTCAAGAGTCATAAAATGTTAGTAGGCCTTCTGGCCAGAAGATGATGTAAATCACCTAAACCATTTGTATACGATAAATTTGCAGGAAAGAAACCTTGGTTTTTGATAAGAATCAAAGACTGCTGACTTTGCATCCCCTATTATCCTCTATGTGTAACTTAGGGTATAAAAGCCCCTGTTAAAAATAAAGCTATGGGCCTTGCTCACCAACGCTTGGTCTCCCCATGTCATTCTTTCTTTTAACTTCCAGCTGAGTCTCCATCTGGAGCGCGGAACCCACCACGCTTACTAATCATGCCTGGGCTTCTAAGACCCACTCGAGAAGGTGTCTAGGGTGAGACACCTTCCGCTATTCGAGAGGGCGCCTGCGGCCTATGTAAGTGGTGCAAACTTCTTGTCTTGAAGTTTTATTGGTCTCCCGCGTAAACCAAGCTACTCAGCTTCTTTTCTCCACTGAATTTTCCTACTGAGCTATCCTCATTCTATTGTTCTCTATATCTCTAATTAGCATATAAATAGTCGCCGACGCCGTCTCCCCTTCGAATACCCTGGATCAGCCGGGGCTGGTCCTCGGTACTCCAGGTGTTTCTTGACTTCCTACTTTTGCATTCCAGTCCCCTATAATGAAAAGGACATCTTTTTTGGGTGTTAGTTCTAAAAGATCTTGTAGGTCTTCGTAGAACCGTTCAACTTCAGCTTCTTCAGTGTTACTGGTTGGGGCATAGACTTGGATTACTGTGATATTGAATGGTTTGCCTTGGAAACGAACAGAGATCATTTTGTCGTTTTTGAGATTGCATCCAAGTACTGCATTTTGGACTCTTGTGTTGACCATGATGGCTACTCCATTTCTTCTGAGGGATTCCTGCCCGCAGTAGTAGATATAATGGTCATCTGAGTTAAATTCACCCATTGCAGTCCATTTCAGTTTGCTGATTCCTAGAATGTCGACATTCACTCTTGTCACCTCTTGTTTGACCACTTCCAATTTGCCTTGATTCATGGACCTGACATTTCAGGTTCCAATGCAATATTGCTCTTTACAGCATTGGACCTTGCTTCTATCACCAGTCACATCCACAGCTGGGTATTCTTTTTGCTTTGGCTCCATCCCTTCATTCTTTCTGGAGTTATTTCTCCACTGATCTCCAGTAGCATATTGTGCACCTACTGACCTGGGGAGGTTCTTTCAGTATCCTATCATTTTGCCTTTTCATACTGTTCATGGGGTTCTTAAGGCAAGAATACTGAAGTGGTTTGCCATTCCCTTCTCCAGTGGACCACATTCTGTCAGATCTCTCCACTATGACCTGCCTATCTTGGGTTGCCCCACGTGCATGGCTTAGTTTCATTGAGTTAGCTAGGATGTGGTCCTAGTGTGATTAGATTGACTAGTTTTCTGTGAGTATGGTTTCAGTGTGTCTGCCCTCTGATGCCCTCTTGCAACACCTACCATCTTACTTGGGTTTCTCTTACCTTGGGTGTGGGGTATCTCTTTACGGCTGCTCCAGCAAAGGGCAGCCAATGCTCCTTACCTTGGACGAGGGGTATCTCCTCACCGCCGCCCTTCCTGACCTTCAACGTGGGATAGCTCCTCTAGGCCCTTCTGCGCCTGCGCAGCCACGGAGTGGGGTTGGTCCTCCTGGTCACCGCCCCTGGCCTTGGGTGTGGGGTTGCTCCTCCCGGCCGCCGCCCCTTGCTTCGGGCTTGGATGCATGGGGTAGCTCCTCCCGGCCACCGCCTCTGACGTCAGACGCTGGGTATCTCCTCTCGGCTGCCCTCCTGACCTCGGACGTGGGGTAACTCTCTTGGCCTCCACCCTTCGGTCATGGGGTCCTCCCAGCTTCTGCCCCTGACTTCGGACATGGGGTAGCTCCTCTCGTCCCCACTTTAGCGCACCCGTTGCAGCCGCCTGCGCTTTAGCATGCAAAAAATACCAAAAAGCAAAAATTAAAAATCTAGAGTAGAGTTTGGCATTTCAAAAATACATTGTTAAAGAAAAGAAGGAGAAAAAAGAGTCACAAAAATTATTTTAAAAAAATATAGGTACAAAATTGATGATGAATACCAAAAAGCAAAAGTTAAAAATCTAGAGTAGAGTTTGGAATTTCAAAAATACAATGTTAAAGAAAAGAAGAAAAAAAAAAAGAGGGAAAAAAAAACAAATCACAAAAATTATAAAATATATATATATATGAAGTTTGTTTTTTAAAAAATAGGGTCTTTGTTTTTTTTTGCAAAGTAATGCTGCTGCTGTTGCTAAGTGGCTTCGGTAGTGTCCGACTCTGTGCGACCCCAGAGATGTCAGCCCACCAGGCTCCCCTGTCCCTGGGATTCTCCAGGTAAGAACACTGGAGTGGATTGCCATTTCTTTCTCCAATGCATGAAAGTGGAAAGTGAAAGTGAAGTCGCTTAGTCGTGCTGACTCTGAGCGACCCCATGGACTGCAGCCCACCAGGCTCCTCCATCCATGGGATTTTCCAGGCAAGAGTACTGGAGTGGGGTGCCATTGCCTTCTCCATTGCAAAGTAATAGTAAGTTATAAAAGTGAAAATTAAAGGAGGAATAGAGGACTTAATTTTTTTTTTTAATTAAAAAAAAAAGAAAGAAAGAATGATCGTAAAAATAGTAAAAATATATCTAGGACTTTCTCTGGTGGTGTTGCAGGTACTGTGGGGTCAGTTCACTTTTGGCTAGTTTCTTGGTCTGGCTTATATTTCTCAAGATCTATAGGCCCCTTCCTATGTAGTCGGTACTAACGACAGGGTTTTAATCTATTGCACCTGTTGCTTCCAAGGTGGTTCCCTCTGTTTTATCTTCTTCTGTTCGCTGGTCTCTTCAGTGTCTGATTTCCGCCCTGATGCAAAGGGGGCAGTGGTGGACACTTTTTTTTTTTTAGTCTCATTTGTTCAGTCGCGCTGTGGGTAGGTAGCACAACACTGGCGTGCGCTCGCAGTGCCTTAGCCACACTGGGGCTGCCCCTGCTCATGGCGCGTGTACCGTCCCTGCCCACACTGCTCAGGCTTTAGGTTGCTCCACCGGGAACCATCTGAGGCTGGCCCTGGGCTGCATGCACCTCCCAGGTCTAAGCCGCTCAGGTTCAGGAACTCGGGTAGTCCTCAGAGGCACAGACTCGGTTGGGCCTGCGTTTTGTGCACTTCACAGGTCCGAGCAGCTCAGGCGATGAGGTGTTTGGCGAGCGCAGTCGCTGCGACTTAACACCTCTCCGCCACTCGGTTTTCTGGGTGTACAACTGGTGCACCTTCTCAGGCAGATGTTGACCATCCAGAACCCCAAGAAGTATTAGTTAGCAAAGAAGCCTTCTTACAGTTTTGTAGATAATGTCTCTCTGGGGCTGCAAATGCCCCCTTCCGGCTCTGGCTGCCTGTCACCAGAGGGGGATGGTCTGCAGCCGGCTATCTCTATTCAGTCCTTTGTTCTGTGCATGGGCCTGGCGGTGTCTTAGGTTAGGGCTGGCTCTTCACGTGGTAGTTATCCCACAGTCTGGTTTGCAAGCCCAAGTTAGTTCGCTCAGATAGTGCTCCGGGCATTCAGGCCAGATCCTTACTCTAAGCGATGCAGCCCCCGCCTCCCTGCCCAGCCCCCACTTGCTTGTGGCATGTGCAGGCATCTGCGCTGCTTCTCTGCTGGGGGAGTTACTGTTGGGCTCGTAATCTGTGGGTTTTAATTGTTTATTTATTTTTCCTCCCTGTTATGTTGCCCTCTGTGCTTCCAAGGCTCAGCACAGACTCAGCAGTGAAGAGTGTTTCCTGGTGTTTGGAAACTTCTCTCTTTTTAAGACTCCCTTCCCTGGATGGAGCTCTGTCCCTCCCTCTTTTGTCTCTTTTTTTGTCTTTTATATTTTTTCCTACCTCCTTTTGAAGACAATGGGCTACTTTTCTGGGTGCCTGATGTCCTCTGCCAGCATTCAGAAGTTGTTCTGTGGAATTTACTTGGCGTTTAAATGTTCTTTTGATGAATTTGTGGGGGAGAAAGTGGTGTCCCCATCCTATTCTTCCGCCATCTTCTTAAGAAGCTGCATAAACATTTTAGAAAGTGAACATGTCAGAATGTTACTAAATACATTTCAAAATTCCTGATTGAAAGAAAAGCTCTTGGTAAAATAGGAAAGGAGAAGGCAATGGCACCCCACTCCAGTACTATTGCCTGGAAAATCCCATGGACAGAGGAGCCTGGTGGGCTGCAGTCCATGGGGTCGCTAAGAGTTGGACACAACTGAGCGACTTCACTTTCACTTTTCACTTTCATGCATTGAAGAAGGAAATGGCAACCCACTCCAGTGTTCTTGCCTGGAGAATCCCAGGGATGGGGGAGCCTGGTGGGCTGCCGTCTATGGGGTCACACAGAGTTGGACACAACTGAAGTGACTTAGCAGCAGCAGCAGCAAAATAGGAAGTATTAATAAACACACAAATAAATAAAAATTAATTACTGATGTACAGCTGACATAGACTATTATCTTAGTTTCAGGTGTACAACATAGTTATGTGAAAAACACATTATGAAATAATCACCTTTATAATAAGTCCAGTTAACTTCTATCATTTTAGAAGTTGTTTCAGTATTACTGACTCTATTTCCTATATGTACATAACATCCAATGAATTATGCATTTCATAGCTGGAAGTTTGTCCCTCTAATACCCTTGTTTCATTCATTTCTCCAACACTCAATCTATCTGGCAACCATCAGTTTGTTCCCTTTTTTAAGAGTCTGTTTATGTTTTGTCTTATGTTTGTTTTATTTTTTAGATTCCACATATAAATAAAATCATATGGTATTTTTCTCTGTCTCACTCAGCATAATACCTTCAAGTTGCTGCAATGGCAATATTTTTTTTTCTTTTTTTTCCCCTTAAATTTTTTTTTAAATTGGAGGACTGCTTTACAATATTGTATTGTTTTTTTCAGAACAGCAATGTGAATCAGGCATAAGTATACATATAGTCCCTCCCTCTTGAGCCTTCCTCCCTCCACCCCCATCCCACCCCTCTTTGTCAACACAGAGCACCTGCCTGAGCTCCCTGTTATATATAGCAACTTCCAAGAGCTATTTTACACACAGTAGTTTTATACATGTCAAACAAAGCTACTCTCTCAATTCTCCCTATCCTTTCCTTCCTCCACTGTGTCCGCAAGTCCATCATTCTCTATGTCTGTATCTCTATTCCTGCCCTGAAAATAGGTTCACATATAAGATTTTTTATATTATATATATCATATGCATTAATACATGTTATTTGTTTCTCTCTTTCTGAACTTACTTCACTTTGTATGACAGATGCTAGGTCCATCCACATCTCTCCAAATGACCCATGTTGTTCCTTTTTATGGGCTTCCTTTGTAGCTCAGCTGGTAAAGAATTCACCTGCAGTGCAGGAGACCCAGGTTTGATTCCTGGGTCAGGAAGCTCCCCTGGAGAAGGGAACAGCTCCCTTGTTTTTATCTTTCTGAACTTACTTCACTCGTTATGACACATGCTAAGTCCATCCACATCTCTGCAGATGACCCACGTTGTTTGTTTTGACAACTGAGCAATATTCCTCTGTATGTATGTACCATATCTTCTTTATCTGTTCATCTGTCAGTAGACGTTTAGATTGCTTCCATATACTGGCTTTTGTAAATAGTGCTGCAATGAACACTGAGATACATGTCTGTGAATTATAGTTTTCTCAGGGTATTTGCCCAGGAGTGGGATTGCTGGGTCATATGGTAGTTCTATTTTTTTTTTTTTTAAGGAAGCTATATACTTTTCTCCATAGTGGTTGTATCAATATACATTCCCACCATCAGTGCAAAGAGGGTTCCTTTTCCTCTGCTGGTACTCTAGCAATTTGTAGATTTTTTGATGATGGCCATTCTGAATGCTGTGAGTGGATATCTCACTGCAGTTTTGATTTGCATTTCTGTAACAAATTCCAAGTGGGCCTTAGGAAGCATTACTGTGATCACAATCTGGAATCAAGATTGACGGGAGACATATCAATAATCTCAGATATGCAGATGATAAGACTCTAAGGGCAGAAAGTAAAGAGAAACTAGATAGCCTCATAATGAGGGTGAAAGAGGAGAGTGAAAAAGCTGGCTTAAAACTCAGTGTTCAAAAACCTAAGATCATGGCATCCAGTTTCATCATTTCCTGGTAAATAGAAGGGGAAAAAGTGGAAACAGTGAGTTTCTTTTCTTGAACTCCAAAATCACTGTGGTTGGTGACTGCAGCTATGACATTAAAAGACGCTTGCTCCTTGGGAAAAAAAGCTATGACAAACCTAGACAGTGTATTAAAGAGCAAAGACTTCACTTTGCTGACAAAGCTCATATAGTCAAAGCTATGGTTTTTCCAGTAGTCATGTACGGATGTGAAAGTTGGACCATAAAGAAGGCTGAGTGCCAAATAATGATGCTTTCAAACTCTGGTGCTGGAGAAGACTCTTGAGAGTCCCTCGAACAGCAAGCTCAAACCAGTCATTCCTAAAGATAATCAACCCTGAATATTCTTTGGAAGGACTGATGCTGAAGCTGAAACTCCAATACTTTGGCCACCTGATGCGAAGAACTGACTCATTTGAAAAGACCCTGATGCTGGGAAAGATCGAGGGCAAGAGGAAAAAGGGACGACAGAGGATGAGATGGTTGGATCACATCACTGACTAAATGCACAGGAGTTTGAGCAAACTCAGGGAAATAGTGAAGGATAGGAAAGTCTGGAATGCTGCAGTTTGTGGGGTTACAAAGAGTCATACATAACTTAGTGACTGAATAACAAAAAGCAATGTGTTATTTGATTCTGTTTGAAGAATTTTGTTGAGGATTTTTGCATCCATGTTCTTCAGTGGTATTGACCTATAATTTTTTTTGTGTGTGTGACATCTTTGTCTGGTTTTGATATCAGTTGGTGGTGGCCTTGTAGGATGAATTTGGTAATGTTCCTCCCTCTGCAATATTTTGGAGGAGTTTTAGTAGGAAAGGTGTTAGCTCTTTCTCTAAATTTTTGATAGAATTCTCCTGTGAAGCCATCTGGCCCTGCCTTTTGTATGTTGAAAGATTTTTTAATCATAGTGCTTGCGATTGATCTGTTCATATTTTCTATTTCTTCTAGGTTCAGTCTTGGAAGATTGTATTTTTCTAAGATTTTTGTTGGTTTCTTGCAGGTTGTCCATTTTGTTGGTGTATAGTTGCTTACAGCTATCTCTTATGGTCTTTTGTATTTCTGCATTGTCAGTTCTCATTTTTCATTTCTAGGTTTGTGGATTTGAGTTCTGGTTCTTTTTTGATGAGTCTGGCTAATGGTTTATCAATTTTGTTTATCTTCTCAAAGAACCAGCTTTTAGTTTTACTATTGTTTTCTTCGATTCTTTTTCATTTATTTCTGCTCTGATATTTATGATTTCTTTCCTTATACTAATTTTGGATTTTTAAAAATCTTTTTTCTCTAATTGCTTTCAGTGTAAGATTTGTTGTTGTTCAATTGCTAAGTCGTGTCTGACTCTTTGCAGCATGCCAGGCTTCCCTGTCCTTTACACCCTCCCAGAGATCGCTCAAATTTATGTCCATTGAGTCAGTGATGCTATCTATCTATGAGTCAGATGATGCCATCTCATCCTCTGCCTCCTCCTTATCCTTATTTTGCCTTCAGTCTTTCCCAGCATCAGAGTCTTTTCCAATGAATTGGCTCTTCATATCAAGTGGCCAAATAGTGGAGCTTCAGCTTCAGCAGCAGTTCTTCCAATAAATATTCAGCATTGATTTCCTTTAGGATTGATTGATATTCTTGCAGTCCAAGGGACTCTCAAGAGTCTTCTCCAGCACCACAATTCAAAAGCATCAGTTCTTCAGCACTCAGGCTTCCTAAGTGGCACCAGTGGTAAAGAATCCACTTGCCAACACAGGAGATTGCTGGGTCAGGAAAATCCCCTGGAGTAGGAAATGGCAACCTGCTTCAATATTCTTGTCTGGAAAATTCCATGGACAGAGGAGCCTATGTAAGGTTAGATTTTACTTGTTTCTTGAGATAGAACTGCTTCTGCTTCATCTCATAAATTATGGATCATTATGCTTTGATTTTCACTTGTCTCTGGATGTTTTTTGATTTCCTCTTTGATTTCTTCATTAATCTCTTGGTTATTTAGTAGCATGTTGTTTAGCCTCCATTCATTTCTGTTTCTTATATAATTCTACCTCAAGAAAAAAGTGGCGCTTCAGCTTCAACAGCAGTTATTCCAATGAATATTCAGCGTTGATTTCCGTTAGGATTGATTTATATTCTTGCAGTCCAAGGGACTCACAAGAGTTTTCTCTAGCACCACAATTCAAAAGCATCCTGTAACTGATAACCAAAACATAACATTGTGATCAGAAAAGATGCTTGTTATGCTTTCAGTGCTCGATATGCTTCCAAGGTTTGATTTGTTATCCAAGTTGTGATCTGTCCTGGAGAATTTTCTCTGTGCACTTGAGAAGAAAGTTTATTCTGCTGCTTTTGGATGGAATGTCCTATAAATTTAAATCTATCCAGTCTAATGTTTCACTTAAGACTTGGATTTCCTTATTAATTTTCTGTCTGGTATAAGTTGGGTGTTAAAGTCCTCCACTATTTTTGTATTCCTATTATTTCCCCCTTTTATGACTATTAGCATTTGCCTTATGTATTGAGGTGCTCCTATGTTGGGTGCATAAATATTTATAATTGTTACATTTTCTTTTTGAACTGGTCCCTGATTATTATGTAATGTTTTCCCTTATCCTTTGTAACATTCTTTATTTTAAAGTCTATTTTCTCTAATATGAATATTGCTACTCCAGATTTATTTTGATCTCCGTTTGCATAGAATACCTTTTATCATTCCTTCACTTTCAGTCTTCACATGTCCATAGGTCTGAAGTGTATCTCTTGAAGGCAGAATATATATGAGTGTTTTTTTGTATGCATTTATCTAGTCTTTGACTTTTGGTTAGGGCATTTAATCCACTTACATTTAAGGTAATTATTGATATGTATATTCCTATTACCCTTTTTAAAAATTGTTTTTAGTTTGTTTTTGTAGCTTTTTTTTTCCCCCACCTAGAGAAGTTTCCATAGCATTTTTTGTAAAGCTGATTTGATGGCGTTGAATTCTCTTCACTTTTGTTTGTCTATAAAGCTTTTGTTTTCTCCATCAAATCTGAATGAGCTTCTTGCTGGGTAGAGTACTCTTTGTTGTAGGTTTTTTTTCTTTCATCACTTTAAATATATCCAGCCAACCCTTCTGGCCTGCATAGTTTCTGATGAAAGTCAGTTGATAACCTTACAGGGATTCCCTTGTATATTATTTGTTGCTTTTTCCTTGTTTCTTGTAATAATTTTTCTTTGAGTTTAATTTTTGTTAACTTTATTAGTATGTGTCTTGCCATGTTTTTCCTTGGGTTTATCCTTTATGGGACTCTCTGTGCTTCCTGGATTTATGTGGCTATTTCCTTTCCCATATTAGGGAAGTTTTCAACTATCATCTTCTCAAATATTTTCTCTGACTCTTTCTCTTTCCCCTCTTCTTCTGGTGCCCCTGTAATTCAATGTTCGTGTGTTTAATGTTGTCCCAAAGATCTCTGAGACTGTTCTCATTTCTTTAAATTCTTTTTGCTTAATTCTTCTCCTTGGCAGTTATTTCTACCATTCTATCCTCCGGCTCATTTATTTGTTCTTCTGCTTCAGTTATTCTGCTATTGATTCCTTCTAGTGTATTTTTCATTTCAGCTTTTGTGTTGTTTATGACTATTTATTTGTTCTTTATTTCTTCTAGTTCCTTGTTAAACTTTTCTTATATTTTCTCAATCTGTGCCTCCATTCTACTTCTGAGATTTTGAATCATTGTTATTGTCAATTCTTTTTCAGATAGGTTGCCTATTTCCTCTTTATTTATTTGGTATTTTAGGTTTTTACCTTGCTCCTTTGTCTGTAATATATTTTTTGTCTTTTTTTTTTTTTATTTCTTTTATGGGCAGGGCTATATTCCTGTCTTGCTAGTTTTTTGACCTGAGGCATCCAGCACAGGCGCTTGCAGGCAGTTGGTTGGAGCCAGATCTTGGTGCTGAGATGAGGACCTTGGAGAGAATTCACAGCTATTAATATTCTCTGTGGTTTGAGGTTCTCTGTTACTCTGGTGGTTTGGACTCAGAGCTCCCACCATAGAAGCTAGTCCTGAACCTCAGCCAGTGAACCAAGGGGCCATGCAAATTGCATGCCATGGTGGGAAAAAAAAAAAGCAGCAATCAAAGAAGCAGAATAGCAAAGAAGTTATAAAATAAAAATATAAAAAATAAAAATAAATATGAAATAACAACAAAGCAAAATAGAACCATGATGGCAAAAAAAAAAAAAAAAAAAAAGAAAGCCAGAACAGGCTTGGTGGGAGATGGAGGTTCAGCCCCTCTATCTTCCTGACTGGAAGAGTGCCTTGGGCGAGCTTAGGTCCAAATCCCTTTTGGCCAGAAAAGGCCGTGAGGAGGGGGCTTAGGCTCAGGATGTTATGGACCGAGAGGGTCCCAGAAGACTGAGGTTTGGGTCCAGGATCCCAGCAGACACACCAGAGCCCTCAAGAGCGTGGGAAACACTGGCTGTGTTCCCATCCCCTAATCTCCTGAAGGTCTCTTTCTGTGCCTGCTGATCTCCTTACTGTGAATGGGCCCCTCCAAGTTTTGGAACTCTTTCCCTCCCCCAGCCACCCCTCAGTGGGTGCTGGTTCCATTCTGTCTCCACTTTTCATCCTTCTCTCTTTTCGCCTCACTTCTTACTCAGCTCATCCAGTTCCCTGAGGTGTTCCAGGTCCTCCACCAGTGCCTGGTAGATGCCCTAGTCGTGAGGAGCCATGAGTTTCCATCTTCCTACTCCACCATCTGGACTCCATCCTTCACATCTTCTTTACCTGTTTACAAATGGGCATGTAAGTTGTTTCTGTAACTTGGCTATAGTAAATAGTCCTGCAATGAACACAAGGATATATGTATCTTTTCAAATTAGTGTTTTCAATTGTTTTCAGAGAAATACCTAGAAGTTAAATTGCTATAACATATGGTAGTTCTAGTTTTTAATTTTGAGGGAAAGATCCATACTGTTTTCCACAGTGACTACACCAAGTTACATCCAACCAACAGTACACAAAGATTCCCTTTTCTTCAAATCTTCATTGACACTTGTTATTTGTTGTTGTTTTTATAAATAGTAGCTGTTCTGGCAGGTGTTAGATCTCTCATTGTGGTTTTGGTTTGCATTACCCTGATGATTAAAGATGTTGAAAATTCTTTCATGGGTCTGTTGGACTAACCTGTATGTCTTCACTGGAAAAATGTCTATTAAGATCCTCTGCCTTTTTAAATCCAACCTTTTACTTTCTGCTATTGTGTTTTATAAGCTTTTTATATATTTTGGATTATAAGCCCTTATCAGATATATGATTTACAAATATTAATATTTTCACCCATTCAGTAGACTGTTTGAAGCACTGTTAAATCTATATCTTTACTCTCCAACAATCCTATGCTTATCAAGCTTGCCATCTATTGAGAAAAACAAATGAAACAGGCATACTATGTGTTAAGCTATTATAATTAAGTACACTGCCATAGAGTGAGGAAACTATAGAAGTGTATGTAACATTTAAACAAAAATATTATCTGTGAAGAACAATAGTTTATATCTTTTTATTTATTTTATTTAGTTCTCTTTTCTTATTCAACTGGACAAGACTTCCAATAAAATGCCAAACGTTGGTGTTGAGAGAAAGCATTTTTTCTCATTCCCAACCTTAGGGATGTGGGAGAGGGGTTTCCAATATTTCAACATTAACTATGTTATGATGGAGATATTTTACATTAATCATTTATCAGAATGAATTATTTTAATTCTAAATCTACAACTAGGAGTTTTATTATGAAAGTGTATTGATTTAATGAAATGCTCTTTCCCTATTTATGGAGATACGTGATTTTTCCTTTCTTAGCCTGGTGACTGATTTCAAATTGTTAAATCCACCTTTCACTTCAGTTATAAAATTAATTTGTTGTTAACATATTATTCTTATTATATATTGTTCCACTATAATTTATATTATTTTGTTTTTGTGTTGATGTTGAGAAAGTTCATATCTTATAATTTTTTTATTTTAGTACATTTATCTGGTGTTCATATCAAATTTATACTACTTTATAGGTAAACTAGGAAATAGAGTTAGCATCTGATCTGAAACCCACACTCTATACTTTGGAGAAAGAGAAAATACAGAACGATAAAAATGGCCTTGTCAACCTAGCTTACTGATGCTCTTACCTCTAAAGCAGCATGGTGAGACTAATTCTGCACCTGTTGGAACAAGTTCACCCCGGTTCAAGTCATGCCATAGGAAGGAACTCATGCTGTAGTGGCTGTGGTAATGCTCACTCAAGTACAGCTAGCAGAGGGAAAGCCCAGACGAGCAAACAGGAAAGAATACTTCTCTCCTTTTCTAACGTGCAATCTTCCTCTAGCATGCTCTATCTTCAGAGCACAAGATGTGGCCAGATGGGAAAATAAAAATGTCATTTGCATAGTCCCCCCACTCCAGTACTCTTGCCTGGAAAATCCCATGGATGGAGGAGCCTGGTGGGCTGCAGTCCATGGGGTCTCGAAGAGTCGGACACGACTGAGCGGCTTCTCTTTCACTTTTCACTTTCATGCATTGGAGAAGGAAATGGCACCCTCCTCCAATGTTCTTGCCTGGAGAATCCCAGGGACGGGGAAGCCTGGTGGGCTGCCGTTTATGCGGTCGCACAGAGGCGGACACGACTGAAGTGACTTAGCAGCAGCCGTAGCAGCAGCAGCAGCAGGAGCAGAAAGCAGAGTGTAGAAGCAGAAAGCAGAGTTGGGAGTCAAGAAAAAATGGACAAGCAAATATTTTAATTTTAGGTGAAATTTGTTTGGTAGATATAGAACCATTAATATGTTTTGCTTAGTAGCTAGTTTTTCTGAGGGAATTTGTAATTTCATATATATTTCAAAATTTATTTGTATAAAGTTTTACATAATATCATCTTGTAATATTTGCACAGACTTTGGCATGTGTAGATATATCTCCGTTTTCATTTCTGGCATTGGTTATTTGTGTATTTTCTCCATCAATCTTACTGACGTATTGTAATTTTTTTTCTATTGTACTTTTATGTTTAACATGTTTATTCATTAATACTTGTTCTTGATATTTCATCCTTACTTTCTATAGTTTAATTTTCTTGACATTAATACCTGGATCATTGACATGCATCTTTTATTTTCTAAAAATACATGTATGAATAGTAACGTCTCTGCCAGCATGACTGTAACTGCATTCTATATGTTCTTATGTAGATATTGTATTTTTTATTGTTGCTATTTAATTGCTAAGTCATGTCTGACTCTGAAACCCCATAGACTATATAACCTGACAGGCTCCTCTGCCCATGGCATTTACCAGGCAAAACTACTGGAGTGGGTTGCCATTTCCTTTTCCAGGGGATCTTCTTGACCCAGGAATCGAATCTGTGTCTCCTGCATTGGCAGGCAGATTCTTTGAATTTCTATTATGATTTTTTTTTTGAAATATGGATTTTAGAATCAAATTGTATTAAATTGATAATGAATTACATGAAATATGTGGGCTTTGAAACTAGGTGGATAGCAGTATCTCATTTTGTAAGTTTACCAGAACTAATTATTCAATTTAGCAAGGACTCAATCAGGATGCAGTGCTGTTATTATGTTCCTCTCCAGGAGGGATGTGAAAGGAAATTACATTCAGGCTTCAAATAACTTATGAATGAATGGTGGCTTCTATAATTACAGATTTATATCAGTGAGCACAGCTAAGATATTTTCATCTAAAAAATATTTCAAGAAGCCATTCTAGGTCCCCAGATATGTCTGGACACTGATCTAAGTGATGCTTTCATGATCATCTGGTTTGGCCAAAAGTAAATTTCTGCAATTATTCCTTGGTGTAGTTTGTACTTCTTGTTTTTTTTTTTTTAATATTTTAGGAAATTAATAGCAATAATTGTATGTCTTTTTAAGTCAATTATATTATCATTAGTAGTGTTTTAACTTACTGGCATAAAGATTGATATATCACGATTAAGTTGATAGTTATTGGTATAGGGATCTGACTCAAGAAATCAACTTTTTTCTTCAGTTCACAGGAATAAAGTAACAATGAATATACTGTAAAGATTTGTTAATATAATTTTATTTGCAAGTGACACATATCAACTAGGGCTATGAAGCATGCACTATTACACAGGCAGATTCATTTAAAAAGTCTATAAGATGCAGACATAACTAGCATACCTCAACTTACAGTAACACCAAACTGCATTCATTTTCCTGCCAGATATATTTTACTCTCTGAGTATGATACATGTGTCTAAGAACATATATATTTTGGGGGAAGTTATTAAGTGAAACCTTCCCTAGAAGGCTTATTCCCTAGAAGGACTTTTCCCTAGAATAACAGATATTGGTTAAGTATACAGCCCAGAACCACATGGATTTTTTGAAAGCTGCAGTGAATGAATGAGCAATTGTATTCTGGGTGTGTGTGTGTGTGTGTGTTTGTAGAAGGCCAAAGAGAAAGCCTTTTGTTTATTGTTTCCTTAACTTTGCATTATACAATATTTTAATTGTAACAACCCAAATAAATATGTCATGAAGAACAGTGCACAAATGAAGATGGTATAATGGTAAATAAAACATTACCAATCAACATTCAAGTTGTCTCATCTTCTTCTGGAGTCCGTCCATCTCCTGGCTGGAGCATTGTCTCTGCTCTTCTCAACTTGTGGCATCCATTACTGACTACAAGGTATCTTTGCCAGGTGTTTTGTGTCACTAGGACAGGGAAAGGAATCCTGAGCTGATGTCTTTAAAATAATGGTTTGAAAGATGTACAAATCACTTCTCACATCTTATTGCCAGAACTTGGTCATTCAGATACAACTGTCTATGCTGCTACTGCTGCTAAGTCACTTCACTTGTGTCCGACTCTGTGCGACCCCGTAGATGGCAGCCCATCAGGCTCCCCCGTCCCTGGGATTCTCCAGGCAAGAACACTGGAGTGGGTTGCCATTTCTTTCTCCAATGCATGAAAGTGAAAAGTGAAAGTGAAGTCACTCAGTCGTGTCCGACTCTTAGCGACCCCATGGACTGCAGCCTACCAGGCTCTTCCATCCATGGGATTTTCCAGGCAAGAGTACTGGAGTGGGGTGCCATTGCCTTCTCTGACAACTGTCTATAGGGATTAGGAAATCTACTGTATAGCTGGGGAGTCCTGTATCCAGCTAAAATTTGAAAGATTTACTATTAATAAGAATAGGCACTTGGCCACAGGGAACAATTAGCATACAATTATTGAGATGTAGTTTATACACATGTTCAGCTTTACAATACGAATTATTATTCAAAGTACTTAAATCAATTTACACCCACTCACAAGGCATAGCATTTCCTTGAATACACACTCTGAACAATAATTGTTTTTGTTTGGTGTCTTTTTTAATAAACCCATTTCACAGATGTATAATACCATTTTATCATCATCTTAAATTGCATTTCCCTGATTAATTATGAAATAGTCTTCAGTGAAATAAATACCTGTACATGTTTTGCCCATTATCTCCCCTGTTGAGATGTTTATCTTTTTCATTCATGTGTAGGAGGTATTATGATTTCTGTATAATGTTTCTTTGATTGTTCCCTTGTACTTTCCTCTCATTACTAAATTTCTTTTGTTTTGAAGCAACATATCCTTATTATTTCCTGAATGTAAGTAAAAAATAATGTTTCAAGCAATTTCAAATCCTTCTGCTTGTGTGTTTAAGAAAAAAATTTTCAAGGAAACTGTACCTTTAATCAATAGCTAAGACTTGAAACCTTGAATTACAGAGATTATACTGTTAAGTACCAGTATTGTAGTTTGATGCATTTAGATTTTGTTTTTCAAGTAGAAGCAGAGCAGGGAAATATATCCCTTAAGCTCTCTAGCTAATTTAGAGTTATGATAGATAAATCATGTATTTCTAGAAGTGAGATTAATGATATTTAACTCAAAATGATTTATTAGGTAATACATAGATTAGGTAAAATACTCAGCATGAGATTTGGAATATAGGTAATGATTATTAAATTAGGCATGCTTCAGTCATGTCCAAATCTTTGTGACCCTATGGACTGTAGGGAGAATTGCCATGGGATTCTCCAGGAATTAATACTGGAGTGGGTTGACATGCCCTCCAGGGAATCTTCCTGACCTAGGGATTGAACCCACACCTCTTGTCTCCTGCATTGGCAGGCAAGTTCTTACTATTAGCACCATCCATAGAAATAAATTGTTATTTTATAATTAAAGCAGAGACATTACTTTGCCCACAAAGGTCCATCTAGTCAAGGCTATGGTTTTTCCAGTGGTCATGTATGGATGTGAGAGTTGGACTGTGAAGAAGGCTGAGTGCCGAAGAATTGATGCTTTTGAACTGTGGTGTTGGAGAAGACTCTTGAGAGTCCCTTGGACTGCAAGGAGATCCAACCAGTCCATTCCGAAGGAGATCAGCCCTGGGATTTCTTTGGAAGGACTGATGCTAAAGCTGAAACTCCAGTATTTTGGTCACCTCATGTGAAGAGTTGACTCATTGGAAAAGATTCTGATGCTGGGAGGGATTGGGGGCAGGAGGAGAAGGGGATGACAGAGGATGAGATGGCTGGATGGCATCACTGACTTGATGGACGTGAGTCTGAGTGAGCTCCGGGAGTTGGTGATGGACAGGGAGGCCTGGTGTGCTGCGATTCATGGGGTCGCAAAGAGTCGGACATGACTGAGCGAGTGAACTGAACTGAACTGAACTGAATTCTTATTATAATCACCAGGCATTTTTTTTTTTAACAATACACAAGAATATTTAGACAAATTTTTATTTTCTCCAAGTGGTAAGAATACATGTATTAGCTTTTGGAACATATTTTCTTAATGGAATAAACACAAAAAATATATCTGAGATTACTGATAACTTACAGATATGAACATTTATAGTTTAGTTAACATGTCAAACTATGTCCAAATTAGGGAGCAAACAGTAGAATTACTGATTATATGAAAGCTTTAAAAATTGTACTTTGTATTCTTATGCTGACTTATCAGTCGCTTTACTGCATTTTTAATTTCTTTATTTCTCAGTGTGTAAATGGCTGGATTCAAAAGAGGTGTAATTACTGTATAAAACACAGAAAGTACCTTGTCCACCCAAGTGATGCTAAGTGGCCAGAAATAGATGAAAATGCAGGGTCCAAAGAACAGCACCACCACTGTGATGTGGGAAGTACAGGTAGAGAGTGCCTTTGATGACCCATCCTTGGCATGAAGGTGAATAGTTACCAGGATGTAGGTGTAAGAGATCAGCAAGAGAATGAAGCAAGTTACAGCCAAGACACCACTGTCAGCATTTATCAATATTCTCAGAGTATGGGTATCCATGCAGGCTAGTTTGATCACTTCGGGAATATCACAGAAAAAGCTGTCCACTATTCTGGGTCCACAGAAGGGAAGATCTAAAATCATAGCTAGTTGACTTATGGCATGTACAAAGCCAATGATCCATGATATCAGAGCTAGCCAGATGCACTTTTGTCTGTCCATAATTCTGGAGTAATGGAGTGGCTTGCAGATGGCTACACAACGGTCATAGGCCATTGTCACAAGCAGTACCATCTCATCTCCTGCAAGAAAATGTATAAAGAGGATCTGACTCATGCAGCCCCCAAAGGAGATGGTTTTATTATCCTTTAGGAAGTCTGTGATCAGTTTAGGAGTGGTGACTGAGGAAAGGCAGAAGTCAACAAATGAGAGATTGGCTAAGAGGAAGTACATTGGGGAATGGAGATGGGAGTCAGTGATGATTAAGAATGCAATGAAAAGGTTGCCCAGGACGGTCATCAGGTAGAGTGCAGAAAATGGCAGGAAGAGGAATTTCTGGAGCTCCCTTGAATCACAGAGTCCACGAAAAACGAACTCAGATACCACGGACTGGTTTGCTTCTTCCATTTAGTACATTTCTAATGTGACCAGAAGAGGTGAACTAAGAAGTTCTAGAATGGAAAGAAGAACTAAATGTTTAGGTGCTTGAGAGCAGACAAACACTTCTCCTGTGCAAAATTTAAATCCTAGGAAATGTGCTAAATTCCAAATTGAAAATAAAGATTTATTGAATCAATCTCAGCTCTCAGGAGCTAATAATGTGTAGAAAGGAAGTTTAAAAGCTTCACCCAACAGAGAGTTCTTTGGTTATGCAAAATGAATATTCTCATAAAAATAACTATACTAATATATTTTATAAGCAATTTCTCCACTGCTTGAATCTTCCTTTTTGGCATTAAAAGTGCATAGGTCTATAATATATTTGGAGGTTCTTTATTTTTAACTCTTACCTAGGGCAATAATCTAATGCTACATTTCTCACACAAAACTTGACTCTTAGAAACAAATTTATTGCTAAAGTTGATATGTGTGAGCAAACTGAATTGAATCAAATTCTTTTACAAACTGTGAGAAAAATTTGTTTATCAAATGACTTGTGGAAAGCCCATCTACATCCAAAGGAGACCCCAGATGCTGATGGCACGTTTCTAAGCTGAATATTTTTACTAAATTTGAATCTGTGTATAAAATTATATATTTCATAGGCAGAGTAACTCCACTTATTAACATTATAGACCAGTTCTATTCCCTCACTTGTAACAGATTTCTTTTTTGAGAGTAGCTTAAATGATAAAGAAATGAAAACTACGTTTATTCCTGACTGTTCTCAGAAAAGAATGTATAAAATTTAACTTCATTTGTCCTTAAACTGTTCACATATACTATATAAATTGAACTCTGCAAAATATATATATTTTCTATATTTTGTAAACCAAACAGCAAGTTCTTTTTTCCTCATTTTTTTTTCTTCCATTTGCCCTCATTTTTTATTTATATTTTTTCTTTAGTCTCCCTTCTTATCTGTATTTCTTTATTATCCTAGTCTTTTAGAAAATATAGTTTAGATTATCAGGTACAATAACTGGCACTTATGAACTACCAAGTCCTTGATAAGCATTTTAAAAACATACATTTTGTTAGGTATTCCCACTATAGGACTCAAAGCATTTTGCATTTCCAACTACAAAGTACAAATCCCCTTTCTTAAAAATATAGCCTTGTCAATACAATGTGTTGTCTTTATGATGATGAGAGATGGCACTGGGATGTAATTTTTTAATTACAAAATTAATTATTTTTTCCATTTATTAGTATTATTTGCCTTTTTTTCTTTGAATATCTGCTCCCTTTTTGTTGTACTTTTTTTCCTTCTGAGTTTTGCTCTTCATTCTGTTCAGCTTTTTTTCCTCAGCAAACATAAGACTTTTTAAAAGGAACATCAGGATCATTTATGTCTTGTGACTATTTTCTTACTACTGAATTTTAACTTCATTATCCTTAAATTTTTGTAAAAATACTCCATGAGATCTAATCGAGTATATATATATGTACATATTATCTATTTGAAGAATCACAGTTCTTGCAATTTTGCAGAAGAGAAATTTGATTTTTACCAAGTCTTAAGTTCAAAAATACTAGAACAACAAAATACACAGAAATTTGTCTGACTTTAAAACTTCCAGACTAGCTTTCCTACTAAAAATGACGTCTAAGCATCTTGATTTTGAGATGTCTATAAAAGTAAAAAAAAAAAAAAAAAATTTTGAAATCAGACATTTTGTTCTGTAAAGAGGTGACAGACACAAACTATGTAAATAGCTAAAGCAATAGTAAAGAGGTACAGGTTTATATTAAAATCTATTCAGTTTCATTGTTGTCTATAAAGTGTATGGTACTTTGCCGTATTAATATTTGACTGAGGCTTTTTTCCATTTACTTACTTTTGTCAGTGATAGAACTGAATAAGAGAGTTACCGTATGATCTTGCAATTCCACTTCTGGGTCTATATTTGGAGAGAACTCTAATTTGAAAACATACATGCACCCTAATGTTCATAGCGGCACTTTCTACAATAGCCAAGACATGGAAGCAGCCTAAATGTCCTTTGATGGAATGGATAAAGAAGATGTGGTGTATATATATATATATATATATATATATATATATATATATACACATACATATATACATACACAATGGAATACTATTACTCAGCCATAAAAGAAGAATAAAATAATGCCATTTTCAGTAACATGAATGTACCTAAAGATTATCATATTAAGTGAAGTTAGTCAACAGAGAAAGACAAATATCATACAATATCACTTATATGTGGAAAACTTAAAAAATGGTGATATAAATGAGCTTATTTACAGAGCAGAAACAAACTTGCAGATACAAAGAGCAATCTTATGGTTACCAAATGGGGTGGAGGGGAGGGAGATTAAATTATTAGTTTGGAATTAACATATGCACACAACTATATATCTAATGTACACAACATTGTAAATTAATCTATATTTCAATTAAAAATGAAATTTGAGCCATATTTTATGACTATTACTGTCACTACAAGCATTCAGCACAAGTGTTATAAACAGTGGTGGAAAACACAGAGGGAAAGGGAGCCAGTCCGCCTTACAAGGGAGAGGTCCCCTTCCTTCCCCAAGTCACCATATCGCTCTCAGATTGAACAGATTTCAAACAGAAAGATGGTTTTCTGGCCAGTGGCTGAGACAGAGAGTGCCCCTCTCAAAACCTGGTTTTCTTCCCAAACAGTGTCCAAACAGGATTCTGAGATTCCTTTTTTATGTACTGCTTCACTTAACAAATGCTGGGTATTAAAGTTGAAAGAGAAATTAAAAAAAAAAAAAAAAAGCATGATATTGTGCCAAGATAACTTTGGTCCAATTTAGCTTTGCATTAACCCACAGTCATTGTGCTGTTATCTTAAAATTTCCATGATTTTTTAAAGGTTAAGGAAGGTGAACAAGAGAATTAGAGGTATCAGTATAGAAAGAAATATTTTATGATAATAATGTTATTTTTGAGAAGCGGGTAAATGATCGTTTCTTCTTTTTCTATGTTCTAGAATTGTGTCAGCAAAGCACAGAATCCCCTAGGACATTAAAGCAGTTATCAAAGCTATATAATTAAGGCTTTTCATATTTGTCACTTTAATATAATATTATTTTCAAATACATAAATTGCAAGTTTAAAAATGTCTCAAAAGCCTGAACAGTTACATTAAAAAGTTCCTTGAATATCCATAAATACCATATTTCCTTCCCCCAAAATTTGGCATGTATCCTTCCTAAATTTTATTGATAATTCATATTTAAAACATATTCTTAAAAATATTAAATTTTTTTCTGTAAGTTTCAAACTATGTATTTTGCCATTTCATTTCATATCTATCAGTATGATTTGATAATGTCTCTATTAGTGTGTGTGTGTGTGTGTGTGTGTGTGTGTGTGTGTGTGTGTTAGTTGCTCAGTCGTTTCTGACTCTTTGCGACCCCATGGGCTGTAGTCCAACAGGCTCCTCTGTCCATGGCATTCTCCAGGTAAGGATAGTGCAGTGGGTTGCCATTCCCTTCTCCAGGGGATCTTTCTGACTGAGTGATCAAACCCGGGCCTCTTACACTGCAGACAGGTTCTTTACCAACTGAGCCACCAGGGAAGCCCCTATTATATATATATCAACCTAATTTCTCTAAACTATGCAATATTCAAAATATGAATAAAACACAATTTATTAACCCTCCTAAAAGTGGTAGAACAAATAAAATCCAGAAGGAATTGGAGATATCAGGATAAATGAGAGGGTTTCTGAGAACTGATCTCACCCAACGTGGGCAGCTGAAAACTTCTTAGATTGTAGAAAGGCAGTGTTGGTGAACACATCCACTAACCTAGAGAGGGTGATACACCCTGACTCCAGAGGCACAGAAGCTGCTGTACTTGAGACCATCTCAGTCTTTGCTTGTGTATTTCTTCATCTGGATATTTGTGTAGCTCCTTTATCATATTTTTAATTAAGCAAGTAAATGTAGGTAAATATTTCCTAAGATCTGTGAACCACTCTAACAAATTAATAGAAGCTGAGGAGGGGATCCTGGGAACCTCTGATTTGTAGCCAAATTGGACAAAAATTGTGTATAATCTGGGGACCTATTACTGAGATGGGCAACTTAAATACCAGAAAGAGTCTAGTGGGACTAAGCCCTTAACCCATGAGCTCTAACACTAGCTTCAAATGCATAGTGTTGTAAGGATTAAGTTAGATTGTGGGCTACCCAGGTGGTGGTGCTAGTGGTAAGGAACTTGCCTGCCAATGCAGGAGACACAAGTTTGATCCCTGGGTAGGAAAGATCCCCTGGAGGAGGGCATGGTAACCCACTCCAGTACTGTTGCCTGGAGAATCCCATAGACAGAGGCACATGGTGGCTATAGTCCGTAGGTTTGCAAAGAATCAAATATGACTGAAGCAACTTAGGACCTAGGACACCCAGAATTAAGTTGTTGTGGATATTAGCTTGGTATGGGGAGAAACCTCTACATCTGGTGATCAGAAGTGTCAGAGGTGGAGTGTTTTATGTGAATAAAAAAGGACACTTATAGGAAAGAAACACACATGAGGTAGACTGAACTGAGTTTTCCCTTTCCAATGTGATATGATTTTTTTCTAAACCAGTTACTATAATCTCATTTTCCTTAGTTATGGAGTGTTGTAAGGTAGGCATATAGTCCAGAATTATTCAATGAGATATAAACCAAAGTCAGTTTCTGAGGTCTGCCTTTCTCAAACCAAAGGACACGTCTTCACGTGCAGATGGACTTTCCTGATCCTTTTTCCATGCATTTGATGCTAACGTCATGCCCAAGTTAACAACGTTTAAAGTCTATATACAATGAGAGCAAAAGGTTAGAAAGAACCTAGGATCCAAACCGTTTGTGGAATACTTACTCAGCACCCATAGCGGTCTCCCTTCTTGTGCCTTCTAGTACAGCACGGTCACATCCTGGTCTGTAGCTTTATCACCGGTCTTCAGAGAAATCTATCCAGAGTTGTAGCTTATATACACAAATGAAAGTCTCACCTCCACCTTCAAGATAACATGTCAAAACTGAATTTAGAATATAATAATCCACCCCAATGTCCTGATAAGTATCATTACCATTCCCCCAGACACCAAAAATAGATACCTATGTGGTTGTCTTGTCCATACTTTCACTTGCTATCTCTAGTTGTCCAGTTTTTAGTCTCAAACATGTCTCAATTCACTTCCCTCCTCTTTACTTCTGTTGTCATTATTCTTTGCTTCTAGGCTATATATTTTTCCATATTGGCAGTTTAAAAGACTATTAATGGATTTCTCTGCTCCATTCTTCCCCAATTCCAACTCATTCTGTAGTCTGATTCCACCTATGTGTATAGAAAGTCAAATATGATCTACATGGTCTCCTAGCTAAATTTTTAACGTGTCTATGAAGAGAAAATTTCTGAAATCCCACAGAATATCACATAATACTAAGAGAAATAATGAACAATATTTGGATTTAGACAAAGTTACATAAACGTTTTAGAAAATGAACTTTACCAGAAAGTTACTGAGTAAATTTCAAAATTGACTCTTCATTAAAAAAAAAAAAATCTTGGGAAAATAGGAAGTATTAAAAAAAATAAATGGGCTTCCCTGGTGGCTCAGACAGTAAAGAATCTGCCTGTAATGTAGGAGATCCAGGTTCAATCCCTGGTTCGGAAAGATCCCCTGGAGAAGAGATTGGCAACCTACTCCAGTATTCTTGCCTGGAGAATTCTATGGACAAAAGAGCCTGATGGGCTACAGTCTATGGGGTTGCAAAGAGTCTCAAATAGCTGGACTGAGTGACTAACACTTTCACTTTCAAATAAATAAGTAAACATGCATAATTAGTGAAAATCAGCTGATATAGAATGTTATATTATTTTGAGGTATACAACTTAGTTATCTGACAATCAAATACATTATGCAAGAATCACCCTTGAAATTCAAATTCCCATTATCATTCATTACCATACAAAGTTGTAACAATATTATTGACTATATTCCCTATGTATACATTATTGTTATTGTTTTCAGTCATTCAGTCATGTCTGACTCTTTGTAACCCTGTGGGCTCATCAAATCCCATGAATTATTCCTTTCATAGTTGGAAGTTTGTTCCTCTAATCCCCTTTACTTATTTCATTCATCCCCTCAGCACCCACCCTGTCTGACAACCACCAGTTTGTCCTAAGAGTCTGCTTTTATTTGTTTATTTTGCTTTTTAGATTCCATGTATAAGTAAAATAATATGGTATTTGTCTTTCTGTGTCTGACATGTCACTTAGCATGATAGTGTCAAGTTCTTGCAATGGCAAACTTTCTTTTTTTATGGCAGGATAGTGTTCTTACATATATAATCACATCTTTTTTAATTCATTTTATCAATAGACACTTAGGTTGCTTCCATAACTTGGCTATTGTAAATAGTCCTGCAATGAACATAAAGGTGCATGTATCTTTTCAAATTAGTGTTTTCAATATTTTTTTTCAGATAAATTCTAGGTTTTTATTTCACTTGTGGAACTTGAAATTGCTAGGTCACATGGTAGTCCTTTTTTTTGGAAGATCCAGTGTTTTCCTCAGTGGTTTCACCAGTTACATCCTACTAATATTGCATGAAGTTTCCTTTTTCTCTAATCCACACTGATGCTTGTTATTTACTGTCTTTTTGACAGTAGTCATTCGACAGGTGTAAGGTGTGTTTTGGTTTGCATTTCCCTGATGATTAGTGATGTTGAACATATTTTTGTGTTGTCCATTGTATGTCTTCATTGGAAAAATGTCTATTCAGATTTGACCTTTTTTATCCCAATTGTTTTTTGTTTTGTTTTTGCTATTGTGTTGTAGAGTGCTTTATTTGTTTTGAATTATAAGCCCTTATCAGATAGATTTACAAATATATTTGTCCATTCAGCAGGTTGTCTAAAACACTACTAAATCTATATTCATCTTTACTTTCCAACAATCCTATGCTCATCAAGCATGCCATCTACTGAGGTAAACAGTTAAAGCAGGGGATTTTCCAGGCAAGAGTACTCGAGTGGGTTGCCATTTCCTTCTCCAGGAGATCTTCCCATCCCAGGGATTGAACCCCGGTCTCCCACATTGTAGGCAGACGCTTTACTGTCTGAGCCACCAGGGAAGTCATATTATGTGTTAAGCTATTATAATTAAGTAGACTGCCGTAGAGGGAAACTATAGAAATATATGTAATTTTTAAAGAAAAATATTGTCTGTGATGAATAATAATTTATTTATATCTTTTTGCTCATTTTATTTAGTTTTCTTCTCTTATTCAGCTGGACAAGACTTCCAATAAAACAACAAACATTAGTGTTGACAAGAAGCAATTTTTGTCATTTCCAACCTTAGGGACATGGTAGAGGGATTTCCAATATTTCAGCATCAATTATATGCTATGCGAGAGCTGTTTTGCATTAATCACTTATCAGAATGAGTAATTTTATTTCTAAATCTACAGCTAGGAGTTTTATTATGAAAGTGTATCTGATTTAATGAAATGCTCTTTCCTTATTTATGGAGATATTGGTATGATTTTTCCTTTTTTAGCCTGGTGATTGATTTCCAATTGTTAAATCAACCTTGCACTTCAGGTATAAAATTAATTTGTTGCCATATATTATTCATGTCAAATTTATATCTGCTTCATAGATGAATTGGGAAATTCATCTATGAATTCATCTAACCCCTGGTCTGAAACCCTTACTCTGTAGTTTGGGAACCTCTTGGAAGAAGAGAAAATACAGAAAGAAGTATAGAAATGACCTGATAAGTCATGAAAGCATGCTAATTGGACCCCTTGATGATATTTTTATTGAAAAGATAATGAGGTGCTTCATCTATGGAATCCTTTTAGGCAAGATACACTTGACCTGTCTAGGTTGCTAGTGACAAATAAGCCTATAAATTTATTAGCTAGAATTGAGCTAGAAAATACCATTGAGCTATGCAATTATCAAATTAAAAGTTGACGGTGCTTCATGACCAAAATAAGCTCCCTTTGTAAATCATGTTATATATGTGTTATTGTTTGATTCTTCGTTTGTTATATCTGCTTCAAGGTGCAACTTACAATAGTATGAAAAACCTTGGGGACTTATGGTCTCAGAATTCTCCATGCATGACCTTTGACTACAGCTGCCAGCATCCTTTGAATTATTAATAATTTGACAGTATTTTGACAGTATCAAAATTAATAATTTTGATAGTATTTCAGACAATCCAATTCTGTTATTTTACCGGGAAATAAGTGTTCCTTCTCTTTCTCATCTCAGGAGAAGTTTATGTAAAAAATGTTTCCTCTTTCATACTTGCAGTGTTCATCAGGAAAGTCACTTAGGCTGCACATTTCTGTGTGGAAAGATGTTTCAGTCAGGGATCAGTTGGCAAAGAGGAAACACATTACTTGAACAGAATTTAATATAAAATGTAAGCAGGTATAATATTGCCAACTAGATGTCTGAGAGAGTTAAAAGAAAACTTTATTACCATGAAGAAAACAATTGTAGGCAGCACCTACTGCTCACGGGGTGGGGAACAAAGTTTAAAAATTAAAATGATAGAAATTTAGTGATGTAGGAAAGGATTCCTATGGTGTGAAACTCCCTCTTTGGAGGGAGTGTACTTGCCTCCTACTTTTTCTCTGAACTCAGAAGTGTGGCATGATAGATTCTGAGACTCAGATATTTGAAGATAGGGTGCCAGCTTGCTGGTGCTCTTACCTCTGATGGAACAGAATGAGACTAGTTCTGAACCTGTAAGAAAAGCTGCACCCTGGGTTCAGCTCATGCTATAGGAAGGAACTATTGCTATAGTGACTATGGTAATGCTCACAAGCAGAGGGAAAGCTCAAAAGAGCAGACAGGAAGGAGTCCTTTTCTCCTTCTCTAACTTTGCTGTCTTTCTCTCCCATGCTCTGTCTTCAGAGGGTAAAATGGAGCCAGATGTGAAAATAGAAGTGTCGTATGCAGAGTCCCAGGAGCAGAAAGCAGAGTACAGAAGTAGAAAGCAGAGTTTGGAGGCAATAACAATGATCTTAATTTGCATTTCTCAGCTAACTAAAGAGGCTGAGTGTGTAGTCAGTGAAATAAACACTTGTTCAAATTGTTTGCCTCTTCTCTAAGCCCCATTGGCTTGTTTATCTTTTTTATTCATGTGTAAGAGGTTTTCATAGTTTTGTATAAATTTATTTTTTAAATTTTCTCATCGTACATAATCTTTGCTTTGAAGCAATGAATTATTAGTTCTTTAATGTAAGGAAAAACAATAGTCATAAAAGTCATTTATTAACATATAAATAATGTTTTGTGAATACTTCTCCATGTGTACTTTAAGAGGAAAATTTTGAGGGAAACTTCTACCTTTAAACCAAGGGTTAATATTTGAAGATTGAAACTTTAAGGATTATGCTATGGAATGCAAGTGCAATGTATTATGTTTTGAATCATTTATTTATTTTTCTAACTGGAAGCAGACCACTCAAATATCTTTAGTATATTCTCTAGCTAAGTAAGAGAGGATAAATCATGTGTTTTTAGAAATGAGAATGATAAACTACTGAAAGTGGTTTAGTAATATACAAAGTGCTTAGAATGGCTTGGGGAACATAGGTAATGTTTAGTAAATTCTGAAAATTATTATTATTTTAAAACTGTCATCATTATTTGTGGGGAGCGAGCTCCGCCCCTGGCAAAGGTCATGAGGAAGGAGGCTTGGCATACGCAAAGGCGGGATCAAGCCTCAGGAGTCTCCCTGGAAATTCTCGAGCAATCTACCCCCAAAACCAGAGTCTGCCTACTTTCTGCTTTGTGCTGTCACCTACACCTCTGACTTTACGGGGGGCTGTCCCCCACTACCTCTCTCTGAAAAAAGAGTTAGCTTACAGCTCCAGTTAATAATTCTTGGGTGTGACAGTGTTTCAACCTACAAACTCCTTTGGAAGTCCTCTAGCCTGCCTGAATAGGTTTTTTCCGGCAACATGTGATTGTTCAGAGCCTCCCAACTGTGAGAGGCAGGAGATGTTCTAAACTGTCTAAACACAGATTCCTTTGAGTAGTTAAAAGATTGATTAGAAATTGTATTGGTGAAGGGTTTTTCACTTGTTGGGCCAATGTTTGCTGCTAAGTCTCCATATCCCTTACCTACTGTGTCCTTGGCGGTGTATTGATTGATATAATGGGTGTATAGAAATGTAAGCACTTGCCTCAATGTTTGTAATCTTGGACCCTTGAGTTAATTCTTTTCTTGATTGAGCCCACCTCACCTTTGCCCTATAGGAATGCAACTTTCTCCAATGCTTTTTGGAGGCTGGCGCCTGACTTTAGAATAATCACCTTTAGAGAAAAATAAGTTTCTTAAAATGTTAACAGGCTTCCTGGCCAGAAGATGATGTAAATCACCTAAACTTTTGCATATGATAAGTTTGAAAGCCTGACTTCGATAAGGATCAGGAACTGCTGTCTTTGCATGCCTCTACCCCTTCCCCCATTATCCTCTATGCACAACTTAAGGTATAAAACTGCTTTGGAAAATAAAGTATCTCCTTTTGTTCACCGGAATTTGGTGTCCCCATGTCGTTCTTTCTTTCACCTTCTAGCTGAACTTTTCCTCTGAGGCAGGGAAGCTCGTCAAGCCTACTAATTTTGCCTGGGCTTCTAAGATCTGACCGGGGAGGCCTTAGTGTCTCCTCTCCTTCGGGAGAACGGGAGGACGCCTGCGGCCTTCGTAGGTGACGTAAATTCCCTGCTTTGGAATTTTATTCAGCCTCTTTTCTTCGCTGAATTTCTTCACTGAGCTATCCTCATTCTATTACTCTTTATATCCTTAATAAACATTTAATTAAGCAATTGTTTCCTGATCCTCGCCGACGCCGTCCCCGCTTCGAATTCCCTGGATCAGCTGGGGCTGGTCCCCGGCAATTATTGTTATCACTGGATAAGTTTTTGTCCTATACAAAGAATTATTTATGAAAACATTTATTTCCTCCCAATGTTAAGAATTTTAGTGTTGCATTTTAACATATTTTCTTAGTGGATTAAATCACAGCATACATTTGGGAATATTTATAGCTTATGGATACAACATATTTCCAGTTAAGTTTATAGGTCAGAATATATACAAATTGGGGAGCACACGATGGAATTGCTGATTACATGAAAGATCTAAAAATTACACCTTGAATCCATATGCTAACTTATCAGTCTCTTTATGGCATTCTTAATCTCTTTATTTCTCAGTGTATAAATGGCTGGATTCAAGAGAGGTGTGATTACTGTGTAAAACACAGCAAGGAACTTATCCACCCAAGTGATGCTGGGTGGCCACAGATAGGTGAAGATGCAGGGTCCAAAGAACAGCACCACCACTGTGATGTGGGAAGTACAGGTAGAGAGTGCCTTTGATGACCCATCCTTGGAGCTAAGACGGACAGTCACCAGGATGTAGGTGTAAGAGATCAGCAAGAGGATGAAGCAAGTTGTAGCCAAGACACCACTGTCAGCATTTATCAATATTCTCTGAGTATGAGTATCCGTGCAGGCTAGTTTGATCACTTCGGGAATATCACAGAAAAAGCTGTCCACTATTCTGGGTCCACAGAAAGAAAGATCTAAAATCATAGCTAGTTGACTTGCGGCATGCACAAAGCCAATGATCCATGATGTCAATACTAGCCAGATGCACTTCTGTCTGTTCATGATGCTGGAGTAATGGAGTGGCTTGCAGATGGCTACACAACGGTCATAGGCCATTGTCACAAGCAGTACCATCTCACCCCCTCCAAAGAAATGTACACAGAGGATTTGACTCATGCAACCCCCAAAGGAGATGGTTTTATTATCCTTTAGGAAGTCTGTGATCAGTTTAGGAGTGGTCACTGAGGAAAAGCTGAAGTCAACAAATGAGAGATTGGCTAAGAGGAAGTAAATTGGGGAATGGAGATGAGAGTCAGTGATGGTTAAGAATGCAACGAAAAGGTTGCCCAGGACGGTCATCAGGTAGAGTGCAGAAAATGGCAGGAAGAGGAATTTCTGGAGCTCCCTTGAATCACAGAGTCCACGAAAAATGAACTCAGATACCACGGACTGTTTTGCTTCTTCCATTTAGTAAATTTCTAAAGTGTCCAGAAGAGATGAACTAAGAACTTCTAGAAAGAAGAACTTAAGGTTTAGGTGTCAGAGAGCAGATAAATTCTTCTCAGGTGCAGTGTTGAAATCTTAGCATTATACTGAGCTCAAAATTGAAAATAACATTTTATGAATTTATGGATGGGCACAATCCTCTGACTAAACAAAGAAGCTAATTATATGTAGAAGGACAGGTCAAAAACTTTATCCATCAGAAGTACAGTTCTTAAGGGTTATTAAAAACAAATATTCTGATTAAAATTTAGTAGTAATGTGTTTTATGAACAATTTCTCCAGAGCTTGAATATACCTTTTCTGCAGGGAGAATGCATCATTCTAAAATCTATTTAGAGGGTTTTTATTTTTCAGAATCTATCTAGGGCAATAATTCATTATAGTATATACTTTTTAGAAACAAATCAATTTCTAAGTTGATATATATAGCAGATTGAATTAAACCAAGGTCTTCTACATACTCAGGGAGAAACTGTTCATCAAATGACTTCAGAAAAGATGTTTGTGTTCCAAAAGAAACCCTAGATGCTGACTACACATTTATAGTGCAAAATATTTTCATGCATTTTGATCTCTCTATGAGAAGATATATCCATAATATTATCTACTCCTTAGCCTAACTTATCCACTTATTAATGCACATTGACTGGTCCTTTGCCTTCACTGGCAACAGAAATTTCTTATTTCAGAGTAGCCTAAAGGACAGGCCAATTTAAATTACTTTTACTCCTGACTGCCCCTGTGGGAGAAAATATATTAATAAATTCTACTTCATTTGTACTTACACTATTCCTTTGCATTATTTAAATTGACCTCTGTGAACTGTGGACACATATATTTTCTATTTTCTACAAGCCAGAAAGCAAAGCCTTTGTTTCCTTTCTTTTCTCCCTCTCTCTATCCATCTGTCCCTCCCCACTTCCTTCCTTCCCTCCTTCTTTATTTCTACTTTTCCTTCTTTAATGTCTCTTTATTTCTCTCTATATATTGTCCTGTTGTTATCTTCAGTCTAGCTACTAATGTTAAGTTGACTCACTAGAACTTACTATTTACCAAGTAAGCACTTTAAAAACCTATTTTGTTAGTTATTCCTTCTATAAGACTTCAAACATTTTATATTTCAACTAGTTGTGTACAAAATTGCCTGTTTTCACTCGTTACCACTAGAATGTTTTCTCAATGGTAACAAGAAATGACATCTAAATGTAGATTTCATTTCTTACTGTGAGATTAAGCATCTCCCTCTCCCCATCAACACACACCATTTTAAAGGACTATTTGCCTTTCTTTTTGTTTGAACTGCCTGCTACTCTTCTGGGCACATTTTTACTTTGGATTTTGCTTTTATTTTCTTTCCTCAAGTGTTTTCTTCTTTCCTCAGAAAAAGTATGACTATTTTTTTTAAATGAAAATCGGCATATGGATTATGGACTGGCAGCATCTCAGTATTGAGTTTAAAATTATTTTACTTTGTTATTTTGGTAAGAGCACAACATAAGATCTATGTTATTTTGGTGGGAACACAACATAAGGTCTAATAAACTCTGTATGTACATGCATGCTCAGTTGCCCACTCATGTCAGATTCTTTGTGATCCCATGGACTGTAGCTACTGGGCTCCTCTGTCCAGAGGATTTTCCAGGCAAAAATACTGGAGTGGGTTGCCATTTCCTACTCCAAGGAATCTTCTGGACCCAGACATTGAAACCAGGTCTCTTGCATTTCCTGCATTGGCAGGCAGATTTTATACCACTGAGCCACCTGGGAAGCCCCAATAAACTATGTACACACACATTATTTTAGCAATCGTGTTTCTTGCCCTTTTGTAGATGTGAAATTTTATTTTCCCACCTTAAGTTCAAAAGTTCTAAAACTGGAAAATAAACAGGTTTGTCTGACTCCAAAGCTTCCAGGATAGCTTCCCTACCAAAATGGTTTCTATAGGAATCTTGAATTTGAGAAGACTAAGTAAAAAAGATTTCTGGAATAAGATATTTAGTTCTTTAAAGAAGTGACTGAAACACCAGTAAATGTACATAGCCAATAACAATAGGGAAAGAAGTAAAGGTTTACATTAATATAAATTCAGTTCTGTTTGTCCTTAAATTGTAGAGTACTTTGCCCTATTGATATTTGGCTGAGGCTTTTTTCCATTTACTACTTTGATCAATGGTAGAGCAAGTAAAATATAAAAGGAATTAGAAAATGTTAATGTAAGTTGGGGGCTTCCCTGGTAGCTCAGATATTAAAGAATCTGCCTGCGATGCGGGAGACCTGGGTTCAATCCCTGGGTTGGGAAGTTGGAGAATCTGTGAGAACTGATCTTACTAACTTGGGCCTCTAGGAACTTTTAAGATTGTAGAAAGGCAGTGTTTTTTGTTAGTTTGTCAAAGTGTTAAGAATCCCAAAGTCCCAGGGACTGACTGATAGAGAAAGCCCATAGTCTTTCCTATAAGCACATTAACTAAAATAACATCTTTAGAACAGTAAGCTTCACAGATAGTTATGAAAAAATGCTAAAGGGGTGGGGGACATCAAATCAAAATAGAGGAGAAACACTGAATGTGAAAGTTAAAAAATCAGATAGATTGGGATATACTTACCTTATACAGATCACCTCTGAAACCAGATCCTTTTCCTAACTGAGAAGGCTTACTCTAGATTTTCCTTTTAGTCTGAAATGAAATCCAAGTAATTTTCTGCCATTTCGCACAGTGTTGGTGAGAGTGCATCCTCAATGTGGCAAATGTACACTCTAAGGAGTAGCCTCTGGGTTTGGAAACTTTCCATATCTGTGTTTTAATAAAGCCAAACATTTGAAAAGTCTCTCCCTGTCATGCTCCTCGGGGATCCTTAGTCTTCAACTTCCCTTGAGGAAAAGTTGGGTTTTGCATGCATAATAAAATAATGCCCCCTTGTAAAAGCTAAAGTTAGTTCAGTTAATTACACCTAAAACTGTAAAAGAAGGAAGTTTAACAGATTCAAATATTCTGAATTTAGGAGGATATAACTTTTTTCCTTTTGTTCTGCATCTACCATGTCATGAAGAGAACTAAGATGCCAGAATCAGCCAGTGCCAGCAGAAGTTAGATGACATGTGAATGGCAGGTGACAGGCAGCTCACCCTCACCTCATCACTTTGCAACTATGCTCACGACTTAGGGGCCTACTTAAACTTCTGCTTCCTGGGACTTGGGAGGAATAGTTGGTCTCAATGTTCTCAATGCTACCTTGAGCAAAGTTCTGAATGTTAATGGTTTGTGTGTTAACCATGTTATAAGCATTTCTGTATGTGATGAGAGTGTTACTGAATTCGCAAGCCCCTCTGCCTGCACACAGAGACCCATCAATACTAAACATTAGAATTCAGAACAGAGAAAGGTTTATTACAGATTTATACAAAGAGATGGGTGGCTTATGCCCTAAGAACCCCAAAGTTACTCAAAGCTTTCAGCAAGCCCCTTTAAAAGCAAAAGGTGAGGGATGGGTGTGGTTAGTTGTTGCAGACTTCTTGGTGTCAGATCCTTTGTCCTTGAGGTCAGGTCATGGTCAGGTAACGATGTACTGTATATCTCTACCAGATGAATGTTATTCTCTGTCTTGATCAGAAAGGGCAAAGTCCTAAGGCACAACCTTCACCCTCCAAGGTCCAGGTCCTGGCTAAGAGGAGGAAGAGCTCAGTTGGTAGCTCCTTTAGGGCCAGGTTCCCATATCCTGCCTAGGTGTCATCCCTAAGGGAGCCAGGCACCCAACCCAGCTGGCCCTCAGTCTCCTCAGGCTGCACAAATGGGGAGACCAGGTCTCATAGACTGCAACTTATACAGATGGCCACTGCTATAGGGTTGGAGAGACAGGGATGGGGGTGACATTCACTGCTGCCTCAAAGCCTGGGCCAAGCTAGTGAAGGGTCTTAGTGTGGGCCGTGGAGCTCCATGAGATATAGTCCCTAGTCTATTCCTTGGGTCCTCCAGCTCACCTGCTGGCCCAAGACTGGATAAGCTGGAGGGCCTTCCAGGAGAAGGCCTGAATCTGCCTCTTACCTCACTGTCCAGCTGATGATCACCATACCACTGACCCTTGACTCCATTATTTCCCCAGTGGTCCCTCATTGACAGTTAGCTGTGAGCAGGGCCCACTGCAGTGCTGACCAATAGCTGAGCAGGACAACTAACAGTGGCTCATTGACGGTTGGTTGCTTGTGGGTGGGGCCACTGAGGCACCCAGCAAGGTCTGAGCAAGACCTGTTGCCTAGTAACAGGTGTAGAATAAGAGACACAGCAATGGCTGCTTACTAAGGGCTGTGCTCATCCAACTCCGTTACAAGAAGACTGTGGATGGATGCTTTTTAATTTACTATTTAATTAAAGATATAATACACAGATACAGCATTACTTATAAGAGTCAAGCTAATACTGATATATGTTCATGTATATCATTAAGCAGTTATTGAAGTCCCACTTCATCTCTCCCCTCCAAATCTCATCCACTCTCAGAGGTAACAAGTATCAGTCTTGTAGTGCATCCTTCTGTTCCTATTCCTATCGGTAGTGGTAGATGTACATATCAATGTATGCCATTGGAGCTATTTTTCTTTATCTTTTTTTGTTGGAAGTTTTGATTTTAAATAAAAGCCAAAGACTATTTTACTAAATCTCAGTTTATTTCCTTTCCCTTATTGTCCCTGCTTCTCTCCTCCTTATTTACTGTCTCAATTTCTCCCTCTTAAAGTTTTGTTTATCTCTTTCATTTCTAGATCTCAAAACATTTAAATGAATATATTTGACTTACCACCCATTTTGTGCCCTGAGGACTAGAATCCATAACCATCCCAGTTTTTGAGAACACAGAGTCAACACTAATTCAGTTACTTGGGTACTACCACACACTTTTTAGGTATCATCTCACTAACTATGATGATATATAGAGCTGTTTACAAAGGAGAAAACAGGCAAAAGAGACTAAGTGACGTTCCTAAGTCTTATAGTTATTAAGTGAAAGACCAATGAGAGTTTTGTAGTTACACGTATATACTTGGGTAACCATTGCACCATGATACATTACAGTCTCATTTCACATCACATTCTCCTGTGGCCCTTTTACTCAACCACACACAAAACCCCTGTCCTATGAAACTATTGGTCTCTTTTCTGTCTCTGTCTTTTCGTTTTTCCAAAATAGCAGACAAATGGAATTGTGCAATTTGTTGTCTTTTGCATTTGGCTTTTCTTACTCTGTACTTGAGATTCATCCATTTGATGCATATATTAGTCATTTATTTTCATTGATAAATAGTATTGCATTGTATATATATCCCCAGTTTAGGATAGTAGAGTTGTCTCCATTTTTTCATGATTAAGAGTAAAGCTGTGTGAATATTCTTTCATAGATTTATGTATTTAACTATTCTATTTCACTTCAGTAAATACCAAATAGTGGGATTTTGGGGTCATCTGGTTAATTGTTCATTTAATAATGCAACTCTTCATAAGAATCCTACTTAAAAAGGTGAAATGGCCAGTATCCATATGAAAAAATATTATATAACTGTGTTTATCATTACAACCTGTTTAAAAGTTTTTTCTAATTTAGTCTTTGGTCACTCTCATAGTATGTAACAAAAAAAAGTAGCTTTCTGCCTTCAATATTTCCAGAAGATGGCAAAGTTTGAAAAGTGAGACTGGAATTAGAAAATATTGGAAGTAAAATACTCTAATTTTCTCTTGTGAAGTCAAAAGGATATACTGGATGTTTTCATAGATCATAGTCTACTCACTCCTGGACATTTCAGACAAAAGAGATCCTGAGTGCTGTGGATTACCCCAAAGCCCATGCCTGCTTTATTTTCTCTACACTTTCTGTGAAAGGTGTTATGTGACTTACAAATAGTACTATAAAATTAATTCATATTAGTAGCCAGATAAAGATTACTTCAACACTTTCAAAGAATACTGTAGCAATTAATTTTTTAAAGGACAGGATATTTCATGTTGGAGAAATAAAGCTTCCAAGAGTTTATATTTATATCTTCAAATACACAAGACAGAACTCTCCTTAAAGAGGTGTAAAATATGTGGAGAGCAAAATAAAAATCAGGCAAAGAGAACCTGACTGTATTTCACATGCCAAGGGCTCCCTTTCAAATTGCATGATCTAGTCTTCATAATTGGAGAAGGTGATGGCACCCCACTCCAGTACTCTTGCCTGGAAAATCTCATGGATGGAGGAGCCTGGTAGGCTGCAGTCCATGGGGTCGCTAAGAGTCGGGCACGACTGAGCAACTTCACTTTCACTCTTCACTTTCATGCATTGGAGAAGGAAATGGCAACCCACTCCAGTGTTCTTGCCTGGAGAATCCCAGGGACGGGGGAGCCTGGTGGGCTGCTGTCTATGGGGTCGCACAGAGTCGGACACGACTGAAGCGACTTAGCAGCAGTAGCAGCAGCAGCAGTCTTCATAATAACCTCATTAAAATGGATCTTATGTCAAATGTTTATGTCTCAACATGTCTTGCAAGAAGTCACAGGGTTGAGAAACCGTATGGCTGGGGTGGGCACCTAAGCTCCTCTGATTCTTCCTTCAGTGGTGCCATTCTGGTATTGTCAATTCTAAAAGCTTAATTCTGTTTCCATGGCAAATAACTGGTTTTCATAACTTCTGAGGCTTCCCTTTATATAGTTCATTCAAGTTCTTCCTGAAAAAACTATTAGCAAACAATACCATTGGCAATAAATTCCCCGTTTGGAAATTTCTGGTAATTAATATTTTATATCTCTGTCCAGGATCATCTCCTGTTATAGAATTGTGGACCATGAACTGGGATAGGCCTTCCTGAATCTCAGTATCCAGCTCTTGAACTGTAGAGAAGGCATCCCTTTTGGTGAAGGAAGGACCTTTGCTCTAGAGAGTCAAAAAGTTCCAGGAAGTTGCTGAGAAGAACCCCTTAATGTTTCCGGAAACTTGAAAAAACTTCCAGAAAATCCCAGTTAGTATATATTGAAAGTTGATATTGAAATACTAAGAAAGCTGGTTTAAATGTGAGGGAGGAAGAAAAGCAAGGAGGAGGTTAAGAGATTGTTGTAGAGCACAAGGTATATAACATTTGGAAACGTCATTATTTGGGATCAGATTCTTCATGGATAAAACTGATTTAAAATTCTATTTAGGACCTGAAATACAGTCAGCTTGCAGGAATACAAACACTATATTGTCTTTTTTGAGAATTATTTATGGGACAGTGTTGCCCTTAATGTGAATTATACTTATGGTGGAGAATAGCTTCCAGAGCTCTGTGAGTAGGTAGAACAAGGGGATTTTAAGTTTCTGTGTTTCTCTAAATTGAAAGCATTATCTGATAGCTTACCTTTTAAATCAAATTCAGAGCCAAAATTTCAAAGTGAATTTAATTGTAACAATTCTAGTGATGGAAGTAAAGTAGAATTTTAAAATGTTCTTTGGTTCATTTGAATTTTCTGTAGGTATGATAAAATTCTTACTTTGGTCTATAGCTACAGTTTTTGTATTGAAACTATTTCACTTCCTTTCTTGAAGAAATAAGTTGGCTTTTGTGGGTTTCAGGTGGTTGTCATCTCTAGGGACTGATTTCAGAATCTGGTCATGGCTTTCGGAACCATGCCCAAAGCTGAATGGTCCACCTCTAACTCTGTTTATGGGAATTGTAGAAAGCAGAGAAATATCTTATATCACGGATTCTCTGTGCTCAATTACTAGTTTGGGGTCTATTGGAATAAACACTTTAATTAGCACTTATCTAAGTAACAAAGCATTAATGGGAGGCTGCTTTTAAGTTTGCTTTTATTGGAGATAGTTCTTTACTGTCAGTACCAGAAAGCCTATTTCACATCTTTTCTCTGGTTACCCAGATACACAATATTTGCTATAGGATATTCTGGGGATGCCAACAAATTAATACATCCTATAATCATGAACAAATACTCCAAAAACGTTGTCCTTCAGCCGGAAGAATTCTAAGTCATAGAACCTATAAGTTCTCCTGGAGGACAACAATAAGCTTGCACAGTTATGTTAACATACAAGCATCCTTCCCTTTTCAGTATCACTTCTTCATTCCTTCACTGGTGCTTCCAAAAATCAGATTCCAAATAAACTACTGTGATTAAATTTTGTCTTTGAGTCTTCTGAGGGAAATCAGCATAAGTAACTAAGTAGAGTTAGTATGTCCTACACAAAATATATAACCATTCAATGTGATGGTTCCCGACATTTCCCAAACCAAGCTAATTTACTTACAAATTTTATAAGATGAAGAGATTTTATGTTTGTTATTGTCAAAATAGCCACACTTTCAATCCAAAATGTTATTTAGTAGATATTCATGTTATTTCGGAGAAGGTGATGGCACCCCCACTTCAGTACTCTTGCCTGGAAAATCCCATGGGCAGAGGAGCCTGGTAGGCTGCAGTCCATAGGGTTGCTAAGAATAGAGTATGACTGAGCGACTTCACTTTCACTTTCATGCATTGGAGAAGGAAATGGCAACCCACTCCAGTATTCTCGCCTGGAGAATCCCAGGGATGGGGGAGCCTGGTGGGCTGCCCTCTATGGGGTTGCACAGAGTCGGATATGACTGAGGTGACTTAGCAGCAGCAGCAGCAGCAGCATGCTATTTTAAAAATAATAAAAGAATCACCTTATGTGGTAGATTGATACCTTCCATGGTAGCAAATGTAATGAATAAATACTATACAGATGTAGCAGAATTTTGTTCAGTGAGGTAGATGATACATCTGCTGCTTCTAGTTTTGTCTATTTTAGGTCTTAGGTACCTAAGTAGAGGTGCACTAGTGGCAAAGAACCTGCCTGCCAGTGCAGACATAAGAGATACGGGCTCAATTCCTGGGTGAGGAAGATCCCCTGGAGGAGGGCATGGCAACCCCTTCCAATATTCTTGCCTGGAGAATTCTCATGGACAGAGGAGCCTGGAGGGCTACAGTCCATAATGTTGCAGAATCAGACATGACTGGAAGGACTTAGTTCGACTCGCTTGCCTGAGTAGAGAAGTCCAAAAGACAGATGGATTATAGTCTTAAAGCTCCAAAGTCATATCTGATCAGCAAAATTTGACATAATGTCTTTTGATCAATCTTTTTATGGCTACCTTTATCTCTTTGTTCCTTAATGTATATATAATGGGATTTAAGACAGGGGTGAGAGCAAAGTCAGCAATGAAGAGGTATTTATCAATTGATGATCTGGGGAAAGGCCAAACATAAAGAAACATGCATGGAGTGAAGAAAAGAACCACCACAGTGATGTGAGCTGACAAAGTGACAAATGCCTTGGATAAGTCTCCTGAAGAACGTTTCCAGACAGTGACCAAAATGAAGATGTAGGAGAGGATTAGCAGGAAGAAGGTGCCCATGCTCATGAAGCCACTGTTGGCAGCAACAATAAACTCAAATTTGGCTCCATCCGTGCATGCAAGTTTTATGATTCTGGGAAAGTCACAATAAAAGCTGTCTACTTTGTTAGGACCACAAAAGGGCAAGTTTATAATGAAAGCAAATTGAGACATAGCATGAGTCACCCCAATTACCCAGCCAGTGATTACAAATGAAACACATATTTTAGGGTTCATGATGTTCAAATAGTAAAGAGGCTTGCAGATTGCTGTGTACCTGTCAAATGCCATGGCTATGAGTAACACCATCTCCACTCCTCCCATTATGTGGATGAAGCATATTTGTACCATACAACCTTGGAAAGAAATTATCTTGTATTCATTTAAAAGGTCTGTAATCATCTTGGGGACTGTGGTAGAAGCAACCCCCATATCAATGAAGGACAAGTTTGCTAATAAGAAGTACATAGGAGAATGTAAGTGAGAATTAAAAATTACTAAAAGCAAAATGAAGAGATTTCCCAGGATGATCCCTAAATAAATCCAGGAGAATATCAACGTGAGAAAAACTTTTGTTTCATAAGAACCAGAGAGTCCAAGCAACACAAACTCAGAAACCACAGAATCATTTGGTCCATCCATTGACTTGGGCAGAAGAGCTGATTATCAAATCACCTGAGGATAGAAAACGAAAAGTCATAATTAGTAGTACAAAAGTAGACTTTCTATTCATCCTACTCATTTGTATTTTGGTAAATCATTTAACTAGAAAAAAAAAGAATATAGAAACATTATAAGAAGAATTATTACATTAAAATTTATGAAAATTTGAATGAAAGTAAGTGTGTTTACTTCTCTTCTTATTCCATTTTAAGATGTATAAAAATTTTTTTGTTTCTCAAGTTTTGGACATTTTCCTTGATCATCTACCTAGGTGTGCTCTCATGTGAATAAACTTAGTCACTTCTGTCACTTTTATATCAATGTTCTCACACAAAATTGCAAAGTTCCCTTAGCTGAATTTATTTCACTGGTTAAATAGAAATCTTAAGATTGAAACTGTTTAATGTGTGTTACGTTGCTTCACCTGTGTGTGTGTGTTTTTTTTTTTTTTCTTTTTGGCACAATTTATCAAGGAAGTAAGGTGTCCAGATATTGATTTTTCATAATATTTGATTCATGAAACATTATCATAGTGCATATAGACCTGTATATTCAATAAAATATTGATTACAAAATACCTATTAGTAGAAAATGTTAAATTAACAGATAACATTTATCAATATATCATCTATACAAAGCTTTGTACTAAGCTCATTATCTCATTTAAACTTCATAGAATTCCATATAGAAATGCAGTTTTATTAGACTAATTTTATTAATGAAGAAACTGAGTCTGCAATGGACCAAGTGTCAGAGCCAGGACTTTTATCCAGAGCTATAGGATACCATAATCCATGCTTCTAACCATAGAAGTATGCACTTCAAGGCCAAAACCTTCCCTAGATCTTCCCCATCATTCATTGTCATTGTCATTGCTCAGTTGCTAAGTCATGTCTGACTCTTTGTAGCCTGCCAGGCTTCTCTGTTCATGGAATTTTCCAGGTATGAATACCGGAATGGTTTCCATTTCTTTCTCCAGGGGATCTTCCTGACCTAAGGATGATTCACGTCTTCTGCGTCTCCTGCATTGGCAGGTGGATTCTTTACCACAGAACAAGCTGGGATGCCCCAAGGATCCGTCAATTAAACTTAATTAACATTTTTGTTTCCTTCTACCTACTAACGTAGTTCACAACTTAAAAAAAATCAGATCAAATCTCTAATCTAGTGTCCCTTTCTAATTTTCCTTTATTTCCCTAACTCTTCTTTGGCTCTTTTGTTCATCAGTAAGTCGAAACAACTCAGTTTCCAAGATTCCTTATCTATAGAAAAACCCCTGGAATATGAATGCATTGTCTATTAATCAATTTTCAGTCACCATTTTCCTTGATCTCCTTGCAGGATGTGATGCTGTTTATCACAACCTTGTTTATGCAACTCCCTCTGCTGTTGGCTTCTTGGCTTTTGTAAAGCTAACCCTCTTGCCATTTATTGCCAACAGAAATTCCATTTGCTTAAGTAGTGGACTGATGTCTAAATTTTAGAAGAGAATAGCCCTATTCCAAATTGTGAGCATGATATATGATTTGTCTAAACTAGTCACTATATTTTTCTAAACCAGTTACTGTGGCCATGAATTGGACTAAGATGGCACACGTGCCCTAGAGCTAACTGTTCAATGAGACATAAATAAATGGGTGTTTGGAGGGCTTTCTTTCCCCAATGAAATGACAAATGTTCATGTAGAAAAAGTCCTTTTTATGGTCTATTTTTTTCCCCTCTGCATTTAACTCAAAGGACATGACTAAAGGTGCAGCAACTGCAAAGTTCTAAAGCCTGTAAAATACAAATAATATAGTAAAAATTTAGGGAGAATCTGGCAACCAAAGGGCATATTGAATCAGTTAAAGCCAGCAACAGTCTCCCTTCAGATTTATTTTTGTAATGTGATAAGAAATGAATTCCAACTTGTTTGATCCTCTATAAATCAGATTTTCTATTAATTTGTTGAATGCAATCATGCTGTGTCCATGACAGTCCTCCCATAATTATTCACTTAATTTTCTGATTTCTCTATGCCTCTCACTAACTCAGTGATCACTTCTCCTCTGCTCATTCTTAAATGTGTGACTCAAAGTTTTTTAATAAGCATTTTTTAAATTCAATATCAGTTTACTCAGTTTAACAAGTACCTGTATTTTGAATTCTGAGTCTGTAGCTTCAATTGTACTCCAGAGTAATTTATCCAAAACCGTATACACAAATGAAAGCCACACCTCCATCTTTGAGTTGACATGTCAAAACTGAATTAATAATGTTGTCGTCTACTCCAACACCTTTATAATATTGTTACTGTTCTTCCAGGTGCCTAATTGAAATGCCTGTGTGTCACTCTCCTCTGTCCTTTTATTTCCATCTCCATTTGCACAATTTTTATTCTCAAGTATTTTTAAATTTCTTTCTCATTTCTGTTGTCATTTTTCCTTTTGTTTCTAGTCTACATATTTTCCCATCTTGATATTTGAAAAGGTTACTGAATGATATCTCTGATTCGTTGTCCCCAAGACTATCTCCTTCTATAGTCTATTTTCAGAGCTCATTTATCTAGACATCAAGTATTATCACATAGATTTTCTACTTAAAGCCTTTGGTGAGACTATCAAGAAAAAAAAATTCTTCATCCCACAACATAACACCTAAGGCTCTCAGAGATGTGAAAAATTTTATTTGAGAGTATTTTTATTGAAATTTTAGGAAATGAATGTACTACTCACTGAATAAATTTCAAAACTAATTTACATAAAAACTCAGTAAATTAGGAAGAATTAAGAATGGGGTTGCAAAGAGTCAGACACGACTGAGCGACTGAACTGAACTGAACTGAAGAATTATTTTGAACAAACTGCTTTTAATATAATTTTTAAACCAACAGTCAGCATAGACATGAAAAATTAAAATCAGGAACACAAAAAAGGAAGGCTGCAGTAACATGTTTCATTTACGATAGATGAGATTAAATCAAATAATACTGTTGAAAGAAAGGTATCAAAATTGCAATTATTTGCAAGTCACACAATTATCCATCTCAAAAACCTAAGACAATTGAATAGAAACTATTAAACGTAGTAAAATATTTGAATAAAAGTGATGCTAATAACTTGATAAAATATGATAAAAGGAGACATCATTTATGAAGGAAAAAAATAAGCAATTTATGCATTTTATTGAGAAACAAACTGTTCTGGAATATTTGAAGCCTTGACTTAAATGGAAGCTGAAAATCATGCTAACTTATAAAAAGACTCAAAATTATAAAAATATCAATTATCACTAAATTATTCTGAGCAATAACTGCAGTGTTCATTAAAAGTTCAGTGGAAGTCTGGAACATGACAAAATGCACCAAACTCCATTTGAAAAGCCCAGGGAAATGTTGAAGAGGGAACAGAATGGGAGTTAGAGGAGAAAAAGGAATGCTATCTGGAAAAGATATTGGAACATATTATAAACCTCTACTAATTAAACGGTGATCAGTTTGAGTAAAGTTGAACAGATAAATTAACAAAACACAGTTAAGAATGAGATACAAATTAGGGAATTTAGTATATAAGGAAGAAGACATTACAATTATGCAGGAGAACTCAATAAATTCAGAGTACTCAATGGTTGTTAAACATGTAGCTCAACATTGGAAATGTAAAAGTGTATTTTACTATATATCTTACATAAAAGTAAGTTGTGAATGAGGAACTTAAATGTAAGGCTTAAACACAGTAGTAAAAGGATTACATTTTAATCAAATACGTCATAGTTAATGTTTAAACTTGAGGTTGAAGAAATTTTTATATGTTTCCTACAAATTCAGAAAGCAGATTCCAATTTTGTACTTTTTTTCCTCAACAGAATAAATAAACTTGTTGCTATGGGATTCAGAAAGCAGTATGTTTTATTCTCAGCTGTTGGTAATGTGAAGTGGTATAAGCAATCTAGAGGGCAATTGAGTAATAGGTTAAAAAAATATATGTATTTGTACTGTGACTCAGTAATCCTATGTCGTTGAATGAATTGAAATAAATGAACAAATGGTCTTCCCAGGTGATGCTAGTGGTAAAGAACCTGCCTGCCAATGCAGGAGGGTGTAAGAGACATGGGTTCAATCCCTTGGTCAGGAAGATCCCCTGGAGGGGGGCATGGCAACCCACTCCAGTATTGTTACCTGGAGAATCCCATGCTCAGAGGATCCTAGCAGCTCCAATGAGTCAACTCTTCACATGAGGTGGCCAAAGTACTGGAGTTTCAGCTTTAGCATCATTCCTTCCAAAGAACACCCATGCACGCATGCAAACATACAAATAGCTGAAATGTATATTTTACTTAACAGCATTTCTTACAATACAAACTTTTTTAGAACAAGGGATTAAGTGGATACATTTACACAATAGAGGTTTTTTAAAAAGATTAGTGTTCACTAAGTTAGGTGTACATTAACTAACATATAAAGATATATTGATAAGTCAAGAAAGCATTTATACAGAAAACAGATCTTTTTATTTTGTGCTCATTCAGTCATTTCCTACTCCTTGAGGCCTCATGGACTGTGGCCTGCCAGGCTCCTCTGTTCATGGAATTTTCAGGCAAGAATACTGGAGCAGGTAGCCATTTCCTTCTTCAGGGGATCTTCTCAACCCACGGATCGAACCCACGTCTCCTGCTTTTGCAGGTGGATCCTTTACCATTGTGCCACCTGGGAAGCCCATTTTTATTTTGGGGGATATGCAGATGGCATTTTACATTAGTATCTGCTCCCCAAATTCTAAAGGTGGTGGGATTTTAAATCAATTTAGGCTTGTTTCCTTATCCCCAACTTGTTTGGTATATTTTTAGAGATAATATATATATATATATATTTTGTTTTCCTAATATAAAAGCCAGTGTATCAAAATTAATTGAGGGATAGAAATATTTATATTGGAGTCATTTCCAACACACAGTATAATGTGGATTTAGGAGCAAAACTGTCTGTATCCCCAGATTCTCCTTTCTAGCTGTTCTAGGGTGAGATACTGAACTTTCTAGTGTGTTAATTTTTTCCTGTTACAGACAGGTACTGAAAGTCACTAACTCTTATTTTTGAGGATTATATGAGTTGAAACAAAGCAAAATCAGACAATGCTATGACATATGCTGTTTAGTCACTAAGTCACATCTGATACTTTTGTGATGCTATGGACTGTAGCTCGCCAGGCTCCTCTGACCATGAGATTCTCCAGGTAAGAAGACTAGAGTGGGTTGCCATTGCCTTCTCCAGCTATGACATATAGTCGGTGCTAAATAAGTGTTATTTGTTATAGTGTATTTGTAGGTGTGTGCTAAGTCGCTTCTGGAGAAGGCAATGGCAACCCCCTCCAGCACTCTTGCCTGGAAAATCCCATGGACGGAGGAGCCTGGTAGGCTGCAGTCCATGCGGTTGTGAAGAGTCAGACACGACTGAGCGACTTCACTTTCACTTTTCACTTTCATGCATTGGAGAAGGAAATGGCAACCTACTCCATTGTTCTTGCCTGGAGAATCCCAGGGACGGAGGAGCCTGGTTGGCTGCCATCTATGGGGTCGCGCAAAGTCGGATACGACTGAAGCGACTTAGCAGCAGCAGCTTAATCACTTCAGTTGTCTGACTCTTTGTGACCCTATGGACTGTAGCCCACCAGGCTTCTCTGTCCATGGGATTCTACAGGCATGAATACTGGAGTGGGTTCCCATGCCCTCCTCCAGGCGATCTTCTTGGCCCAGGAATCGAACCTGTGCCTCTTTTGTCTCCTGCATTGGTAAGTGGGTTATTTACCTCTAGCGCCACCTGGGAAGCCCGTTATAGTGTATACCAAGTGCTAGATAATTTAGACAATTTTCAGGAAACCATGGGAATAATGATTGAATTCCTCTGGTAAAAATAAAGGTAGTATCCTTTTTTATACTGTGTCAGTAGAAATAGGATAGCCATTTTATTTTTCTGATCCTAATGTTCAGAGAGCAAAAGGAAGAAAAAGTCAAGACATTTCACATACCACTCCAATAAAGAACCTTAGCATTTTGAATAATATTTTACATTCATCTTATAATGTATTTTTAACTATGAGAATAATACCAAAAGGATACAAACAAAATGAGTAAAAATCACTCAGATAAAATGAGTCAACAAAGGAAAAAAGGACAGAGGGAGAAATCAATTGTGGAGAGTAAAGAAAAAGATATATAATTATGAAATCAGATTCTGCAGTGATAAAAATTAGGTCCACAGACCTTCCCAAGCTCACATTTCACCCGCAGCAGATTCAAGGGATTGAGAAACACTGAGAGATTGTCTCCTTTTCAGATTCATCATCATTGCTTAAGATAAATAGCTATAAGTGATTCTTACCATCAATACTGAATCTGTTAGCAGGACTGGGAATTAATTACCAATTTCTGCTTAATTTATTACTGCCCTTTGCCTTTCAGGGGCAAAGGGGTTTCTTTTTTGTGACTGTCTTATACAATAGACATGTGAAACTCCTTCCACTCTTGATTGTCCTTGATGGGAGAAAATGTAAACTCAAAGTTTGCTTGGTCATAAACTATTAATCTGTATTATTTTTAATGATTTCTGTGGAAAATATTTTTTTTCTCTATGCCAGAGAGTTAAGTACTTTCTTCCTACTTTTCTTCCTTCCTTCTTTCCCTCCCTCTTTCCTTTGTCCTGCCTCCTTAACCCTCTTTCTTTTCCTTCTTTTCTTCATTCCTTTTCCCTCCTTCTTTTCTTTCTTCATCTCTCTTAATACCTTCATCTCTCTCTTTTTCCTTTACCTTTTTCAAGCTTGGAACTGGATGATTAAGATGTTGACTAGTGGTTACTATGTACTACTCACTGTGCTTAATACCAATATTATTCTTTTCAATAAGCCCAGCACTTACTGCAATTTTATAGATGAGAAAGCTTGATTTTTCCATTTCATAATCTAGAAAGTAACAGAACTGGAATATAAATGGAGGTCTGTCTAACTCCAATGTAACTTCTTTATTAGAAATGGCTTCCAATTTCTAAAGACTAAGAAAATAACAATTTCTGAAATAAGACATTTTGCCCTATGAATAAGTAATTCAGACACAGACATATGTAAAGGCCAATAACAGTAAGAAAAGTTGTTCACATTTATAGAAAAATAATTTTAACTTCATCATTTACCTTCACTGGACTGTACTTAGGCCCCTATTAGTGGTGAGGACTGAGGTTTTTCTGTATTTATCACACTGATCAAATGGTTGAACAGCAAAATGCAAAAACAATCAGAAGACATCAGGATAATTTGGAGAGTCTGTGAGAACAGATGTTTCTCAACCAGGGTAGCTGGGAACTGCTAAGACTGTAAAAGGCAGAGCTGTTTTTCAGTATGTGTTAACTGCTATGGTAATCCAGAAGTCCCAGGGATTAGTTAGGAGAAAATGCAAAATTCCCCTAAGCACATTAACTGCATCACACATTTAAAACTAAGATCTATAAGGATGTGTGAAAACATACTAAAGAAAAAAACAAAGAATTTAGTCTTAAAATAAGGGAGAGGCATTAGTGAAAGTTCAAAAATCAGTTAACTGGGATATACTTACTCTGTAGAGATCACATCAGAAACCAGAATCTTGTTTCTGTCTGAGAAGGTTTTCTCTATATTCTACCATGAGTCTGAAATGAAGTCCAATTAATTTTCTGTCATGACCAGTGCTGGTGGGAGAGCATCCTTCTCAGTGTGGCAAGTTTACACATAGCCTCTGGGCTTAGAAACTTCCCATATCTGTTTAAATAGAGCCAAGTATTTGGAAAGACTTCTCCTACATGCTCCTCGGGGATCTTTTGCTGCCTGCTTTCTCTGAATTTAGCACATCATGTAGTAATGCACTCTTTTTCAAGTTACACCAGTTAAACTATTGCTAAAAGGTTATTGTATGTAAACAAAGGAAGTTTAAAATATGTCTGTTCAGTTTTTTCTTTTGCTCTGTATCTGCCATGTCATGAAGTAGAATAAGATATAAGCTCCAGCTCCAGCACAAGTTAGATGAGTTATGTACATGGGCAGGTGACAGGGAGCTCATCACTGAAATGTTGCAACTGTGCTCATGACTTAAGGACTGCTATAGACTCGACTTCTTCTTGGTCCTTCAGAGGAATAAGTCTCAACAGTCTCAGTGCTTCCTTGACCCTGAACATGTCCATTACTGGCCCTTTGTTTCTTCTCCATCTTTACTGTCTGGCTTTTCCCCCTCTCCAAGTTTTATCTCCTTAATTTCTAGAGCTCATGAAATATGAGCACACTTATTTTGCTTTACCAGACATTTTGTGCCTTGACCATCTCAGTCTGAGAACATTAAGACTCAACACTTATTCACTTGGTTGGGTGTTAAACACAATTTTCAGGCCTCATCTAATTATATAAAGACACTTAGATACATGAACGGAGGAGAATACAGGCAAAAAGAGGATAAATGATTTTCCCTAGTCTTAGACAGCTTAATAATGAAAGACTGGTGAGTGCTAGTTTCTTGCCTGGAGAATCTCAGGGACAGCGGAGCCTGGTGGGCTGCCATTTATGGGGTTGCACAGAGTCGGACACGACTGAAGTGACTTAGCAGCAGTGAGTGCTAGTACTGGGGATAGGATGCTGGTTTAGAGCAGAGTTTGGAGTATGATTTGTCTGGAACTTGAAAAACCTTTGTAATGCAATACAGTATTTCTGAAAAGCTGATAATGTTTTATGTATTTTCTTGGGTGTTAGTTGCTTGACCATTTTCATTTATGAAAATTCACATTGTACATTTACGATTTCCTTGCTTCCTACGTTTCCAGCTTATTGTTGTCTACTATTTCTGCCACTGTCTGTCTCAGAAGTAACAAGCTCATTCTAGCATGAATAGCAATCTGAAATGAGCCAGTTTGAGACTGTGTAAGAACTATAGGTTCATAAAGCAAAAGGAAGTGAAACCTTATAATTTGTTACCATACAATTTTGAAATTACAGAAAAAACATGCTATAGGAGACTTCTGATTTCTCTCTGACAGATAAAGAGCTTATAATATGTCACTCATATTTTTAAATTATGAAAAATACTGGACACTGAAAATCAATAACTTTTTTGTTTCTATAACTGCTACAAAAAAGGTCCTAAGACAAACTGGCCCCTGATGCCTGAAGAGAGAGACATATTCAGGAAAACACAACTGAGGACAACCTAACTAGAGGAGAAGCCACAAGGACCATAAACTGATAGGGAGACTTGAATGATGATTTTCATGATTTGTTATAGGTTGAGTCTGGACTGGCATGAGAAACATGAGGGCCACATTACTGGGGTGGGGCACATTTTTGTGAGCTTTACCTCCAGGAACCCCACCAGGTTCTCAGTGTAAAGATTTGAGACAGATCTTTCCCCCATGGTTATGACTGGGGAAGGGAGAAGTTAAACATTGTGAAAAATACCCAGAGCCTTCTCCATAATGAAGGGCAGGTAAAAGGACTTTGTCTGAACACAATTTAAAAATTTTTCCAATCTGGGTAAGGAAATGATTCCCATGCCAACCCTCTGCAGTTTTCCTGTATCACCTAAGAAAACAAACTTCAACATAGTCAAGAAACAGTCATCAAAAAAGCAAGAGTGTTTCAGAAAAACATCTATTTCTGCTTTATTGACTATGCCAAAGCCTTTGACTGTATGCATCACAATAAACTATGGAAAATTCTGAAAGAGATGGGAATACCAGACCACTTGACCTGCCTCTTGAGAAACCTGTATGCAGGTCAGGAAGCAACAGTTAGAACGGGACATGGAAAAACAGACTGGTTCCAAATAGGAAAAGGAGTACATCAAGGCTATATATTGTCACCCTGCTTATTTAACTTATATGCAGAGTACATCATGAGAAATGCTGGGCTGGAAGAAGCACAAGCTGGAATCAAGATGGCCGGGAGAAATATCAATAACCTCAGATATGCAGATGACACCACCCTTATGGCAGAAAGTGAAGAACAACTAAAGAGCCTCTTGATGAAAGTGAAAGAGGAGAGTGAAAAAGTTCGCTTAATGCTTAACATTCAGAAAACTAAGGTCATGGCATCCAGTCCTATCATTTCATGGGAAATAGATGGGGAAACAGTGGAAACAGTCTCAGACTTTATTTTTCTGGGCTCCAAAATCACTGCAGATGGTGATTGCAGCCATGAAATTAATAGACGCTTACTCCTTGGAAGGAAAGTTATGGCCAACCTAGACAGCATATTAAAAAGCAGAGACATTACTTTGTCAACAATTGTCCGTCTAGTCAAGGCTGTGGTTTTTCTAGTGGTCATGTATGGATGTGAGAGTTGGACTATAAAGAAAGCTGAGCGCCGAAGAATTGATGCTTTTGAACTGTGGTGTTGGAGAAGACTCTGAGAGTCCCTTGGACTGCAAGGAGATGCAACCAGTCCATCCTAAAGGAGATCAGTCCTGGGTGTTCTTTGGAAGGACTGATGTTGAAAATGAAACTCCAGTACTTTGGCCACCTGATGTAAAGAGCTGACTCATTGGAAAAGACCGTGATGCTGGGAAAGATTGAGGGTAGGAGGAGAAGGCGATGACAGAGGATTAGATAGTTGGATGGCATCACCGACTCAATGGACATGGGTTTGGGTAAACTCTGGGAGTTGGTGATGGACAGGGAGGCCTGGCATGCTGCAGTTCATGGGGTTGCAAAGAGTCAGACGTGACTGAACGACTGAACTGAATTGAACTGAAGCCTCAAGAAAATAGATTGGGAATGTTGTTTCCAGGGAAGGAAGCAGAGACAGACAGAAGAGTTAAACACATTGCAGAAACATTTATAAAACTTCATCTCTAAACCACAGACTCCTATAAGATAGATATCTAATCTTAGAAAATATACAGTGCTTCTGTTCCTTCACAAATTACCACCATAACAACAGGGATCCAGTATAGTAACAGTAGATTACAGCTGAAAGGACTGAATGTCACAGATTCTTTCTGAGGAGGAATACTTAGGGAAACCCATAGTCAAGGGAGGAGAGTAAAACAAGGACACTAGAGATATTTGGTCTCAATGAGTTTAAGGGAAAAAACTATGTGCTTGATGATCCCCAAACTGAAATGCAAAGAGAAAGAAAAAGAAATCAGAAGAGAACAGCTAAAATTGTGGGGCAATGAAAAGAGACATAGTCAAAGCTATGGTTTTTCCAGTGGTCATGTATGGATGTGAGAGTTGGACCATAAAGAAAGCTGAGTGCTGAAGAATTGATGCTTTTGAACTGTGGTGTTGGAGAAGACTCTTGAGAGTCCCTTGGATTGCAAGGAGATCAAACTAGTCAATCCTAAAGGAAATCAATCCTGAATATTCATTAGAGGAACTGATGCTGAAACTGAAGCTCCAACACTTTGGCCACTTGATGCAAAGAGCTGACTCATTAGAAAAGACCCTGATGCTGGGAAAAATTGGAGACAGGAGATGAAGGGGATGGCAGAGGATGAGACGGTTTGATGGCATCACCGACTCAATGGACATGAGTGTGAGTAAGCTCCAGGAGATGGTGAAGGACAGGAAAGCCTGGTGTGCTGAAGTCCTTGGGGTCACAGTCAGACATGACTGACTGAACAACAACAAAAGAGACATAATGTGTGTATAAGTGGCATACTAGAGGGAGAAGAAAAAGAATAGAGCAGAAGAAATGTTTGAAATAATGTTGGTGGAGAACTACCAAATAGTCATGAAATCCCTACTAGATTTCTCCTAGATCCTGGGACGTCAGAGAAGACCAACACTAACAAATATAAAACAAAATAAAACCCTCACACCTAGGCATAGCAAATGCAAACTGCAGAAATCAAAAGAGAAAGATAAAAATTTGAAAGGAACCAAAGGTTGGGGAGACATCTTGCCTATGAAGGAACATGATAAGAATTATATTGGCCTTTTTGTTAGAGAGCATGCAAGCAAAATGAATGGAGTGAAATATTTAATGGATTGAAAGAAAAGAAAATCAACCTAGAATTCTCAATCCAGTGAAATTATCTTTCAAAAGTGAAGGAGATACAGATAAACAAAAACGAGGACTGCATCGCTGGCAACGTTATGCTGCAATAAATGTTAAATAAGTTCTTTGGGCAGAAAGTAAGAAAAGTATGTAGATCAGAAACTTGGATCTACGTAAGGAAATGAAGAACTCTAAAGAAGGAATACATGATCAAAAAAAAGTTTTTCTTTATTCCTAATTAATTTAAAAGATAACTCTTGTGTTTATAGTAATAACTAATAATGTGTTGGTTGTTGTATCATAAATAAATGAAGGAATAATAACAATGTCACAGAGGGACAGAGGGAGGGTTGGGAACATTGTTTTAAGGAACGTGTGCTACATGAGAAGCAGAAGTGTTGTTTGAAAGTGAATTTAGATTAGTCAAAAATATGTATTTTAACTCTAAGGAAACTACTAAAAATTTTTAAAAGCATAATTGACATAATGAGAGAGATAAAATGAAATCAATAATAAAAGCAAAATACTCTTTTACAATTTTTAGTCAAGTAAAATGCAATTTAAAATTTTAAGTTATTTAGGTTATAATAATGATAATAGTAGTTATTAGACCCTTTAGATTGTGGCTAAGACATTGCACAAAGAAAATTTTTTAGCTTTTAAACTTTTAACTAAATAAGAATGAACACAATATTATAACTGTCGTTTCAACTTTAGAGTTATTGTTATAATTAACTTATGTTATATAAGTTTTAACATGTTATAACTTATTATAATTATGTTATAATTACCATAATGAATATTATGGTAAACCCAAACAAACTGGCATAGAATAATATATAGGAAAGCAAATATTAACAATTAAAAAACAGATTTATAGTAGAAGAAAATAACTCCAAGATAATCTGAGGCAAATATGGTAATTAAAATATTAGCTAATATCTTTAAATAAAGAAAATACAATGTATTAATAGAAAGTGAAAAAGTTATCACAAAAATGGAATACATTTTTACAGAATTTTACATGGATTTTTAAAAATAAGTTGAAATTCAAAATAAAGTTGATAGATTTCAATGAAAATATATATCACCAAAATTGGCTCTAGAAATTATTTTTTTTTAATTAAGCAGACCAATCACCCTAGGAAAAAAACATTAAAAACCAATTCTCAAACAAACCCCTAAGTCAAGCATTCCTGGAGTGTGGGAAGACTATCCATTCAAGTCAAATTGTGGATACTTGATTGGGGGACAGATAAATATTTGCAGATCTCATAAGAAGATATAGTATAACTCTGTTTGTCTTCTTTGATATTTCAGATTCTTGTCTTTCAGATTTTACAACTGGATTATAAGCAACTTTTCACTGATGCTTTCTAATTCTATTATTGTATGGCTACTTAGAATGATGCTTGCTTGGGCTTGAATCTTTCCTCCTTGGACTTTCCATTTGGCTTCCATAGAGAGTATTATTTGAAAGTCAGGTATGAGATTTTAACATTTAAAAATGTTTATTTTTATTAACAAGCAGAAGGTAATAAACATTAGTGATTGCAAGAATGAACTCATGCTGCCCAATCTCTAGAGCAGTCATGTCTGCTTGTACACACCACTTTAACATTTCTCATTTAAAAGGCATGTCATAATCCCATACATAACTAATTCAATTGGTCCAAAAATTTGTTTAATGTCATGGAAATAGAATAATTGGTTTATTGATTAGTTTTTCTGTTTCTTCTTCGTTTCTTAATTTTGGGTGGATTATAAAATAGTTCCAATTAAATTTTACAATTAAAAATATTTAAATAGTGGATGGGCAAGCTGCGACCTACAAAAGGCAGCAGGGCCAGGGCCCATCTGTTTCTCACCCTGCAGGCACCCCCACCCACATTGGCTCGCAAACCACAAATCTTCCTTGTGCATGAGGCCCCGCCCCCTCATTTTTTTGCAGCTCAACAATAGAGGATGAATAAATTGTTTTACTTTCCAAGTACTGATCTACCATTAAATGTACATTCCAAATTAAACTTCAAAAGGAGAAGTTACATTCAGTTTAGTTCAGTCGCTCAGTCGTGTCCGACTCTTTGCAACCCCATGAACCACAGCACGCCAGGCCTCCCTGTCCATCACCAACTCCCAGAGTTCACCCAAACTCATGTGCATCCAGTCGGTGATGCCATCCAACCATCTCATTCTCTGTCATCCCCTTCTCCTCCTGCCCCCAATCCCTCCCAGCATCAGAGTCTTTTCCAATGAGTCAACTCTTCGCATGAGGTGGCCAGAGTACTGGAGTTTCAGCTTTAGCATCATTCCTTCCAAAAAAATCCCAGGACTGATCTCCTTTAGAATGGACTGGTTGGATCTCCTTGCAGTCCAAGGGACTCTCAAGAGTCTTCTCCAACACCACAGTTCAAAAGCATCAATTCTTCGGCGCTCTGCTTTCTTTATACTCCAACTCTCACATCCATACATGACCACTGGAAAAACCATAGTCTTGACTAGACAGACCTTTTAAACCCTTCTGAAATTTAGAAATCATCTAACATAATTTTATCCTATGGCAATTATGTGTGTATGCTCAGTTGCTTCATTTGTGTCCAACTCTTTGCGACCCTATGGACTGTAGCCCACCAGGTTCCTCAGTCCATGGGATTCTCCAGGCAAGAACACTGGAGTGGGTTGCCGTGCCCTTCTCCAGGGACTCTTGCTGACCCAGGTATTGAACTGGCACTTCCTGTGTTGCTGATGGATTCTATACTGACTGAGTCACCAGGAATGCCCTATGGCAATATTGTCAGATCGTTATTCATTTCTGCTTTATTCTTCTAGTGACAGAAAGCTCACTCCTTTACCATAATAATTTTTCAAAAGCTTATATATGTATAATTTGTTCTCAAAATTAAATTATTTAATTAATTGATATTTTAGACTTCTATCATATTTAGGGACTAATTTCTATTATTAATTACTCATTGGATTATCACTTTGGATAAGCATGATTTAAAAAATAGCACAACTTTGTGTCCTTTCTCTTCCTGTGAGACTTTTAAACAATTATCTCACAAAATTTCTCAGCTACTTTTTAGCTCTCTGGATTAGGCTTTATGAAGACAATGGCATAATATTTAGTATCAGGAAATTAATTAATTGTAATTTCATTAACAACAATTAGTTTTTCATATTTACTTCAATTGAACCTATGTGTTTAAAGGGAACTCTTTTTATAGCTTTGAATACCTATGATTAAGATGTGTGTGATTGAAATTTGTACTTGCTAGATTTCTTTTCTGAGAAGAATTTCCAGTATTTAGTGTGTCTGGCATCGGTGCAGAATCTCAGGGTTAGATTATGAGTTCTTTCCTGTCTGCTGCCAAACTTATGTGAATCATGTATTATACATTCTCATTCTTAATTTAGTAAATCAGGAGAATATTACTCTTTTAATCCATTGGAGAATAGCCTTGCTATAAATGTGACATATTTTTCATATTTATTACAAAGTTTAAAAACTGCACAAGCCTGCAAACTTTTGTTAATATGTTATCACCATGATATACAGGGAAGCATAGTGGTTAATTACATGGCCTTTGAAATCAGACAGATCTGGATTTGAGTCTTGGCTCCACAATAAGCAGGGTGATGTAAATCAAGTTACTTACTTCACCTGAGGCTTAACTTCATTCAAAGGAGAACACACGCACAGAGTTTCTCAGTTAAGCTCTTTCAATGTAAATATCCTTCACAATAGAACTTTAAATTATGCTTAGTTAATATGTTCATCGCTAATCACGGATATTAGTTTCAAGGGTAATTGATAGACATTCTATTATCTGGAAATATTGACTCTAAAGGATTCCTCAGGTATGCTTGGTTGCACAAACATTTTTTGTTTTCCTTTAATTTAATTTAACTCTGTAGCAAACTTCTAATATTCCATGTTTCTTCAGGCCATGGGGATTTTAAGGCAGAATTCCCGTGTTGAATGGACTGAGGACTATTGGGTCACCAAAGTATCAAGTGGTCACTGAGAGCTGATATTTATGATGAAGCAGCTATTACTTACTATGGTTGTTGGTGGTTTAGTCACTAGGTCATATCCAACTCCTGAGACCTCATGGACTGTAGCCTGCTAAGCTCCTGTGTCTATGGGATTCCCCAGGCAAGAATATTGAAGCAGGTTGTCATTTCCTTCTCCAGGGGATCTTTCCAGCATAGGAACTGAACCCAGCTCTCCTGCATTGCAGGTGGATTCTTTACCAACAGAGCCACCAGGAAAGCCCCATAACTTACTCTAGATGTCCCAGTAAAAACCACAGGGGTAACAAAATTGAAAAAAAAATTTAAATGATACCAGCATATCTGAGGTTATTGCTTTCTACCAAACCTTTTTCTTCTTCATATTTTTTGTTTGTTTTGATATGGTAAGTAAACAAGCAAGATAAATTTGGTAGTCTGCTAAAATTCAGAATTTTATATTTTCTCTATTTTTCAATTCAATAAATATTTACTGAATACCTCTTGGGTGATAACATTTAGCAGGGAAAACTGAAACTTGTTTCAAGATATGTGGTTTATTCTATACATCTGAATTTTACTCTTGAGTTATGGGAATATTTTTGTGTCTAGGTTGTAGCATATTCCAAGAGAGACTTGAACAATTTGTACAATTTATTATTACATGCACTGCTTTGGACTGGGCCATGAAGTTTTATGAAAACTCATTAAGATTAGAGCTGTTTTTTTTTTTTTTCCTCCGTATCACATACTTTTAGGTCAGATGAATTCTGCAGGTTGTTTCTATTTTTTCAAGTGTATTTCATAAAGTACTGGATTTTCTACCCAGGCTTGATATTATACTGTTCTCAAAACCCTACGAAAATCTGTGTGACCCTTGAGGTATTACAGGTATTGTGCATGTGGGTGAGCAGTGTAGGAGTGGGAAAGGAGTGAAATGGGCAGTATTCTACCAGCCACAGCAGGTTTGGTGAATACTCCTCTGGAAATAAAAATGTATTATGGGCATGAAATTCATTTAATAGAAATATACATTTTACGTAAGTTAGCTATACTTCAGTACCTTAGAAATTTCCTTATTTTAGGCATAGAAAAAGTTGTTTGAGGTTCACAAATCAGTGGATTCAAAATTATTAGAAAAATGTTCATACCTTCCCAGAGGGTTGACCTGTAGAAGGCAACAAAACTTCTCTGGTCATAGAATCTTGCTGGACACAAGTCAAGGAGTGTGTGATTCAGCTCAGTAAGGGAATGAAAACAGAAATGAAGGAGGCTTTCAGTGATTCTGCTTCCTCATTGCCAGGATCACATTGTGTTCCTTCATATTGTATTTTATTACTCTTTTCTGCACAGAATAAATTGAAGAAATAAACAGAAGCTTTCATTCCTCTGATTAAAAACAATTTAAACATGTAAATACATTATAGAATTTTCATAGTGATCTTTTTGCATTGCACAGGCATTAGAAATGTTTATAAACATGTACTCCATGCTTGTAATATTTCTTCAGTGGTATGGACAATATATTTGGATATTATTGGGTAGATCACAGACTTTTTAGTGAAAGGGATTTATTCAGAAGGAATCTCTTACCAAGACTTCTACAAATATTTTTCAGATAAAAATTTCTAAGATTATCTACAATGATTTCATAGTTTTTGGAAAAATGAGTCAGCAAACCAATATTAAAAAATATTTCCTGAAGACTGTTTCAGTTGTCATGACTATCAATTAATATAAGCATACCAAAGTTTTAGAAATTTAGGGAGGAGTTGAGAGTAGAGAAATAGCAAATTGTTTATATCGAACCTGTATTAAAAAGATAAAGGAGTAATAACAAAGGGAAGACACATCCAAGAAATTAAAGACAAAAAGTTGTGTTCATTTTCATAAAGGTTTTGATCTTTTTAAAATTGAAGTATAATCAATTTAAAATGCTATGTTAGTTTCTGTTATTCAGCAAAATGATTCTGATCATTTTGAAATAATCAACATTAGTAGAATATAGTGATGAACAGTGTAAAACTGCAGGATAGCAACACTTTTCTGTTTACTTTTTGAACATTTCAATTTTATTGGGGAAAGGCAATTTTTTCATGTAGCAATAACCAACTTTGTATACAATTTACAAGAGAAGTATGCATTGAGATAATTGTGGGTATCAGTAGGAGGATGTGGTAGATAAATCCACCATTCAGGTTAGAGATAGTTTTACGAAATAAAGGAAAGCACTTAGTATGATAATGACTGATTCACCAGGTCATTACTTGTATATGGTCCACAACATTTACTGCTTCTGTATCAGGAGTTTCTGGGTCCTGCTTCATTTAATGAGAATCAAAAATTGATTAGAAGCAATCAATGTAGCTCTAAGCGGCAGTGAGGAGTGCTTTAGGATGTGAGGTCTAGAAGTTCCCTGAATTGATAGGATTCAGAGATGGGTGGATAAATAGAAATTAAAGTTGTGTGGAGGACTCTGAAACCTATTGTAATGTGCTTCCTAAGGGGGGAAAAAAAGTAGGACATAGACAGCTAGATAAATATTTAGCTAATAAATAGTAAAGTAAAACTCACCTGGACAGTGCAGTACCTAGAGGGAATGTCATCTCCATGTTCAGGACCCAGCCCCACTGGCTGTGTATCCCAACTTCTAAAAGACATGGTTTTTGACAATAGGCCCCGAGGACAGTTTCTTTAGTACAGCATGTTTCAACAGGGCTGTATACTTGTTAGGTCTCTCTCTTCTCTGACTTGCTGCTACTTGTTGGTCTGTGGGATATGATGTTATTTGAATTCCCTGTCATCAATTCTTTTTTATTAAAATTAATTTGAACAAGAATGTATGCTTCAAAAGTCAATTTGGATTTGTATTATTCTTTGAATGAATTGCTCTTTACTTGTTGGATTCAATTTCTTGGCTTATGATAAAGTGACAGGCAAGCTGTGAGGAAGTAATTTACACTGATGGTTGCTTAAAACGTTTTGATTAACAAAAATGAAATCCTTCTTTGGACAGGGTCAAAATATGATAAAATATTAAACCAAAAATCTATCATCATCAAATTATACATCCATTCATCCATCTATCCATGCATTCATAAACATTTATTGAACACTTACTGTGGGCCAGGGTTTGTTAATATATTATCTGTCCTTAGGGAACTCATATGTGTGATAGATGTCATACAAGATAGCCCAGGTGGCACTAGAAGTAAAGAACCCACCTGGCATTGCAGAATATTAACAGACATAGATTCGATCCCTGGGTCAGGAATATCCCATGGAAGAGGGCATGACAACCCAGTCCAGTATTGCCTGGAAAATCCCATGGGCATAGGAGCCTGGTGGGCTACAGTCCAAGGGGTCGCAAAGAGTCAGACATGACTAAAGCAACTTAGCACACATGCATCCATCCTAAACATTATGCTTGCACAACACATGGTTGTTGTTCAGTTGCTAAGTCATGTCCGACTCTTTGCAACCCCATGAACTGCAGGATGCCAGGCTTCCATGTCCTTCACCATCTCCTAGAGTTTGTTCAAACTCATGTCCATTGAGTGGATGATGCCATCCAACCATCTCATCCTCTCTTGTCCCTTTCTCCTCCTCCCTTCAATCTTTCCCAGCACCAGGATCTTTTCCAGTGAGTCAGTTCTTCATATCAGGTGGCCAAAGTATTGTATATTCAGCTTCAATATCAGTCATTTCAATGAATATTCAGTGTTGATTATTGTCTGGTTTGATCTCCTTGCAGTCAAAAGGACTCTTAAGAGCCTTCTCCAACACTGCAGTTCGAAAGCATCATTTCCTTGACACTCAGCCTTCTTTATGGTCCAACTCTCACATCTGTACATGACTACTGGAAAAACCATAGATTTGACTATATGGACCTTTGTAAGCAAAGTAATGTCTCTGATATTTAACATGCTGTCTAGTTTTATCATAGCTTTTCTTCCAATGAGCAAGGGTCTTTTAGTTTCATCACTGCAGTCACCATCCACAGTGATTTTGGAGCTGAGGAAAATAAAATCTGTCACTGTTTCCATTGTTTCCCTATCTATTTGCCATGAAGTGATGGAACTGGATGCCATGATCTTTGTTTTTTGAATGTAGAATTTTAAACCAGCTTTTTCACTGTCCTCTTTCACATTCATCAAGAAGCTCTTTAGTTCCTCTTCACTTTTTGCCATTAGGGTGGTGTCATCTGCATATCTGAGGCTGTTGATGTTTCTCCTGGCAATCTTGATTTCAACTGTGATTCATCCAGCCCAGCATTTAACATGATGTACTCTGCATAAAGAAAGCTAAGTGCTGAAGAATTGATGCTTTTGAACTGTGGTGTTGGAGAAGACTCTTGAGAGTCCTTGGACTGCAAGGATATCCAACTAGTCCATACTAAAAGAAATCAATCCTGAATATTCATTGAAAGCATTGATGCTGAAGCTGAAACACCAATACTTTGGCCACCTGATGCGAAGAACTGACTCATTGGAAAAGACCATGATGCTGAGAAAGACTGGAGACAGGAGAAGAAGGAGACAACAGAGGATGAGATAGTTGGATGGCATCACCGACTCAATGGACGTGCGTTTGAGCAAGCTCTGGGAGTTGGTGATGGACAGGGAAACCTGCCATGCTGCAGTCCATGGGGTCACAAAGAGTTGGACACAACTGAGTGACTGAACTGAACTGAATCTGCATATAAGTTAAATAAGCAGGGTGACAATATACAGCCTTGACATACTCCTTTCCCAATTTTGAATCAGTCCATTGTTGCATGTCTGGTTCTAACTGTTGTTTCTTGACCTGCATACGGGTTTTTCAGGAGGCAGGTAAGGTGGTCTGGTATTCCCATCTCTTTAAGAATTTTTCAGTTTGTTGTAGTCCACACAGTCAAGGCTTTAGCGAGTCAGTGAAGTAGAAGTAATGTTTTTCTGGAATTCCTTTGCTTTCTCTATGATCCATCAGATGTTGGCAATTTGATCTCTGGCTCCTATGCTAAATCCAACTTGTACACCTGGAAGTTCTCAGTTTACATACTGTTAAACCCTAACTTGAAGGATGTTGAGCATTACCAGAGGAGCCTGTGAAATGAGTGCAATTGTATGGTAGTTTGAACATTCTTTGGCATTGCTCTTCTTTAGGACTGGGTTGAAAACTGACCTTTTCCAGTCCTGTGGGCAATGCTTTATTTTCCAAATTTGCTGGCATATTGAATGTAACCCTTTAACAGCATCATCTTTTAGTATTTTAAATAGCTCATCCAGACCTGCTTATGAGTGTTTGGGGGTCTCCTGGAGAGGCATGGGTTGACAGTGGCCTGCCGTGGGGTCTCTGTTGACCTACTGGCAGCAGCTGTCCTGGGAGACATGGATTGTTGGCATAAGTCCTCTTGGAAGAGGTTGCCATTAACCCTACCATAGAGCCTCTAACCCTATCATAGAGATTTCAGACTCCAGGACTGGGCTGCTTTAGGCCAAACAACTAACAGGGAGGGAGCACAGCCCCACTCATCAGCAAAAAATTGGATTAAAGATTTACTTAGCATGGCCCTGCTTACCAGAGCAAGGCCCAATTTTCCCCACAGCACAGCATGACATGACCTCATAAAAGAAAAAGGTCAGTTTCAGCTGGAAGAAAGAGGGAGTTTTTCATGGATTGTACTTACAGGTGAGAAGCAGTCCACAGAACTAAGAGCATGCACTTGTCAATTCAGTCTTAAGCAAGCAAGAGGACTAACGTTAACAAAATGGGCTTATCCAAGTAGTTCCAGAAAGTTGGAGTGTATTCTTCAGGGGTAAGGGAGAATGAGCTGTGAGACTGGAGATAGAGGATGTGTGTGTGTGTTAATCACTTCAGTCATGTCTGACTCTTTGTGACCCTATGGACTGTAGGCTCTTCTGTCAATGGGATTTTCCAGGCAAGAATACTGGAGTGGGTTGCCATTTCCTGCTCCAGGGGATCTTCCTGACCCAGGAATTGAACCCACATCTCTTATGTCTCCTGCATTGGCAGGTGGGTTCTTTACCTCTAGTGCCTCCAGGAAAGACAGAGGATAGATCAGCTATATGAAGGAATCTGAACTTTTGTAAAGGAGTAAAGTTATTGAAAGAGTTTAGGCAAGACTATAAGCAATCAGATAACTCTTAGATTGCTTTCTATCTTTTCTTTTACTCTCAATAGCTTACCTATTTTTTCCTGTTTATTCTCCTTTAAAAAAACCCATCTCAATTCTTAATCAATGAAGAAATACATCAATACACATGCACACATATGCCTCCAGAAAAGATGGTGTTTCAAGCATAAAAATGCAAAGGTTACGCCTCAAAACGGAGCCATTGCTTAGAATTTTTGTTATACTACTAGTTTTGATTCTGAAAAGAGTTGATCATCTCTGTAAATTTTCATCTCATTTTTTTCAATACTCGTGTTATATTTTTTCATTTAATATGCTCAGCATCTTGAATTTTTATTTATATTTTATAAAATTAATGTTTTTTAATTACAAATGTTAATTCTTTGTAAAAGTTATCTGAAATACAGATGTAAGGATTTTAGGAAATTCAAATCACATATACTCATTCACAATTTACTATAGTAATATTTCTTAAAGGTTAAACATTTATTCTTTAAGGTGTTTTTACATGCATACAAACAGAATCATGCTATTGACTTTATTCTACAAGATTTTTCACTTTAGGCCTCTGTAATATAGAATTATATCACTGCTTTTACTATACTATATCAATATCAGTAACCTCAGTGATTGTCCCATTTCTTCTGTTCAATTCTACTCTGATTTATCCAGTTATTGTTTATACAATTCTAAATCTAGTGCCCTTTTGTCAGGGTCACCTAGTATAATCCCTGTCATGTTTTATTTTGGCTATAGTACCTGCTCCGTCTCCATAACCCTCATTTCTGCCTGGCCTGGCTGCCCTCAAATCTGTTATTGACTATAGTGTTTCCATGGTGGTGCTCCTACTTGCCTATGTGGTGCAGGCTGTGCCCAAACTGGAAACTGGGCATGATGCACAGTGGCATAAGGAGAAGTGATGACCTGGGAAAGAACATGTGTTAGTGGTGAAGACCTGGAAGAAAGCTTGATGGTGGTAGTACAAGTGGAGGACACATGGTATTCAATTCAGATGTGGACTAAGCATTAATAATGTTTGGTTATAAAAAGGAAAGGTAGTTTAGAAAAACTTATAAGGTAAAAAAGAAATTAATATATTAGTTAGAACCCTTTGAAATTGATATTTTACTTTTTTAATCTAGTGAAATGCCAATTTGATATGATTCAAACTGATAGTTATACACACACACACACACACACTAACACACACACACATGCTGAGATCAACGTTCTTTTGCTTATCCTTTATGTCTATTTTCCAGGCTTAAGTTTTTAAAATTGTGTTTTCTATAATTTTATTTTGTATGCTGCTTTTTAAAATTTAAATTTCATTATAAATTTTTTCATGATATTTTTCTACTTATTAGGTTGAGTGGTTTTCCCATTTGAATGCACTATTATATTGAAATTTAGTTTCTTATTGTTTTGAATTTAGGTTATATACAATTTTTATTTTTCTCATAGTTGTGTAACATTTGCCACAATAGCTAAGTATTTTATCTCATCTGTTGTTATTACCTTAAGAAAACTGCCTTGTAATGGGAGTCTTAACTATAAGGCAATTTTTAAATATTTGATACAGATTTTGAAATTGTGTTCTGGAGAAGGTGTATGAATTTGTACTCTTGAATTACATAGTATGAAAGAGTCTGTGCCCTCATAGCCTCAGAATTTTTTTTTTAACTCTGACAGTTTTCTGCAAACATAATAACAACTCCATGTTTTGGTTTGTCATTATATTTAATAACTATTTCCCCACATTTATTTTTTAACTTATATAGATACTTTAGATTTTGAATCTTAAACTGTAATTTTTTTTTTTTTCTGCATGATTTGCACATGTGGGCATATGCTTAGAAAGAGATTTATTACATAAAGGATTATCTAAAAATAAGCCTCCATTTTCATGTATGTTTCTTTAATTTTTTTAAATTATTAATTTTAGTTGTGGTTGTAAGATAAGATATTTAGTTTATTTTTGACAAGTTTGGTAAGCTGTATCAACACCCATTTATGGGAAAATTTATTATTTCTATACTGATTTGATAATGCCCCTTAGACTTCTAATCTGTCTCTCTCCCTTCCCTCTAATGCATTCTACTACATTCTTTTTTGTAAAAATTGATTTTTATTGGAATATAGTTGTTTTACAATGTTGTTTTAGTTTCTACTGTAAAGCAAAATAAATCAGTCATATGTATATATATGTGTATATATATATATATATATATCCCCTCCCATTTGGACATCCTTCCAATTCAGATCATCACATTGAATTAAGTAGAATTCTCTGTACTATAAAGTATGTTCTCATTCATTATCTCTTTTGTACATAGTACCATATATATGTGTCAATCCCAATCTCCCAATTCCTCCCACCTCTCTATTTCCCCCTTGATATCCACATATTTCTTCTCTATGTCTATGTCCCTATTTCTGCTTTTCAAGTAAAATCATCTATAATGTTTTTTCTAGAATTAATATATATGCATTAATATATGGTACTTGTTTTTCTCTGACTTACTTCATACTGTGTGACAGACTCTGGGTCCATCCACATCTCTGCAAATGACCCATGTTCCTTCCTTTTTATGACTCAGTAACATTCCACTGTATATATGTACCATGTCTTTATCCATTCCTCTCTTGGTGGGCATTTAGGTTGCTTCCATATTCTGGCTATTGTAAATAGTGCTGCTGTGAATATCAGAGTGCATGTATTTTTCTGAATTATGGTTTTCTTTGGGTGTATGTCCATTAGTGGGATTGCTGGGTCATACTGTAGTTCTATTTTTAGTTTTCTAAGAGTCTCCATACTGTTTTCCATAGTGTCTGTATCAATTTACACTCCCACCAACAGTGCATGAGGGTTCCCTCTTCTCCACACCCTTTCCAGCATTTATTATTTGTAGATTTTTTTGATGATGGCCATTCTGATTGGTGTAAGGTGATACCCCATTGTAGTTTTGATTTCATATCTCTGATAATTGTTGATGTTCATGAGTTTGTTGGCAATTTGGTTGTCTTCATTGGATAAATGTCTAGATTTTCTGCCAAGTTTTTGATTGATTTTTTTTTTTTATGTTACAAGGAGCTCTGCATGAGCTCCTTGTGTATTTTGGAGATTAATCCTTTGTCTGTTGCTTTGTCTGCAAATATATTCTCCTATTCTGAAGGTTGTGTTTTCATCTTGTTTATGATTTCCTTTGCTTTGCAAAAAGATTTAAAGTTTAATTAGTTTATTAAATTCTTTACTTTGCAGCTTCTGTAAATTTTTTAAAGCACAAATATGATATGCCACTCTTCTGCCTCAGTGGGTTTCTATCACTTCTAAAATATGGATTAAAATTCTTAACACACCTATGGAATTTTACCTTGATCAGACCTGTACTGGTTATCTTTTATTTATTGCACACTGTTCTCTTTCTTCAGAGAAGGCAATGGCACCCCACTCCAGTACTCTTGCCTGGAAAATCCCATGGACGGAGGAGCCTGGTAGGCTGCAGTCCATGGGGTCGCTGGGAGTCGGACACGACTGAGTGACTTCACTTTCACTTTTCACTCTCACATTGGAGAAGGAAATGGCAACCCACTCCAGTGTTCTTGCCTGGAGAATCCCAGGGACAGGGGAGCCTGGTGGGCTGCCGTCTATGGGGTTGCACAGAGTCGGACACGACTGAAGCGACTTAGCAGCAGCAGTTCTCTTTCTTCATGCTTCACAACAGTTTCCATACCTTTCCTATTTTTCCTCATTTACTTAACTCCATTCCTCACATAGATCTTACCATGAACATCTTCCAGGTTAGGGTAGATGATATGACTATGAGCTCTTATAGTCTTCTAAGCACTTCATTTTTTTTTTCTTTTTTTTTCCAAATATCATAGCACCTTTTTATCCATCTGGTTATGTAAGCAGTTACTTAATGCCTAGCTTCACAACTAGGTTAATGACAGACTGCATTTTACCCCAGAATGTGGCACAGTGCCAAGAAAATGTGAGGTCTTCTTGGTAGCTTCTCCATGAGTATTTGATAATGAATAAACTCTTGTATGAATTTTTAAAAGACATTTGTGATCCAGAGTGAAGAGTTTCTTTAATATCAGAATTTGAAGCACAGTGATGTCTACTTCTTTCAGTATCTCTGGTGTGTTCCTTGTAACTAATTTATTTGTTCCTTTCAGGTAAATGTCATTCACAAAGTCAATGAGTAAAGCAAATTACTCATCAGTATCTGAATTTGTGTTCCTGGGGCTTTCTACCTCCAGACCAGTGCAGCATTTCCTCCTTGCCTTCTCTACAGTGTTTTATGTAATAATTGTTCTAGGGAACTTTCTTGTTGTGTTTACAGTGACCTTTGACCCTCATCTACATTCCCCCATGTACTTCCTTCTAGCCAACCTCTCATCTATTGATTTGTGTTTTTCTACCTTAACAGTGCCTAAGATGATCTCTGACCTGTACTCTGGGCACAAAACCATATCCTTCCAGGGGTGTGTCACCCAGATATTTGTCCTTCACACGCTGGGTGGATCTGAGATGGTGCTGCTCACTGCCATGGCCTTTGACCGCTATGTGGCCATATGTAAGCCCCTGCACTACCTGACCATCATGAGCCCACGGGTGTGCCTTTTGCTTCTGTGTGGTGCTTGGGCTATTGGCCTCATTCACTCAGTGGTCCAGTTAGCCTTTGTGATCCATTTGCCTTTCTGTGGTCCTAATGAAATCGACAGCTTTTACTGTGACCTTCCTTGGTTTATCAAACTTGCGTGCATAGATTCCTACAGAATGGAATTCATGGTCACTGCCAACAGTGGGTTCATATCCATGGGCACTTTCTTCTTGCTGATCATCTCCTATGTTTTCATCCTGGTCACTGTATGGAAACACTCTTCAGGTGGTTTGCGCAAGGCCCTCTCTACTCTGTCAGCGCACATCACTGTGGTAGTTTTGTTCTTTGGACCCTGCATCTTTGTTTACATGTGGCCATTTCCCACGGTGCCAGTGGATAAGTTTCTTGCCATTTTAGACTTTCTGGTTACACCCATGCTGAATCCTGCCATTTACACACTGAGAAATAAGGATATGAAGACAGCAATGAGCAGACTGAGTAATCAGCTCCTAAGTTTGAGGAAGGTCTCCTAAGTAACTCATGAGAGCACAAATTACTTCAAACAACTTCATGTAATACAAATGTTGAAATAAATACGTAAAAATTGTTTTGTTTTGTTTTGTTTTTAAGACAGTCACCATTTTATAGTATTCAGACTAGACCATTGATTATGAGGTTACATTGAATTCTCTGGGTAACAAGTTGTTTGTCAGCCAAATTAAAACCCTGGGAAATGCTTGGTGGAAGATTTTGAAAAAGCATCAGTTGCAGACTCTGAATCTTCTGAGTGTACAGCCTTACACATTAGAATACCTGAATTCAGTTATTCAATTAAATTTGAGCAATTGATTAACATAACTAATATTATCAAACTTTGTGGGAACTATGAAACATCTAATTGTCTTTTGATTTTAACCTAGGGTAAGAAAAAATTATATTTTTTCTGAAAGACAAAAAAATATGTAAGGGAGGATTTAAAACCTGTGGCAGTAAAATGGTGTAAAAAAAGTAGCAGACAGAAGTGATAAGGTAGTATAATAAGGGGAGATTGACAGATGTCAGGAGGAAAAGCATCAGAGAAAGACTCAGAAATATTATGTTTCATGAATTGGAAACTATGCTCCAATTGTTTGCCTCAATTTCAATGGACTCAACTCATCTCCATTTGGCCTAGGGCAGGGAAATTTATGTATACATTGCTGTTTCATGCTGTTTGAAATTGTGACTTAATCCATCAATGAATATTCCTCAAACATCAGAACATATTGACTTGATCATATCCTGGCTGGTATTATTATTATCCAACAACTGCTCTATTTTTCAATGGTAACTTAATTTTTATACCCCTTTTTGCCTCAAAACATGGTATCAAATATGTGTTAGTGTGTATAATCTGTATAAGTTAAAAAACTGATTTAATTTATAGTTTGCTTTGTTAACTAGAAGACTGAGCCAAATTCCCTGCAGAACTATGTTTGAGTGTTTGTGATCCAAGATTCTTTTAGGATTATACAATCAGTTGTATATTTTATATTTTTCCTGTTTGTTGCTTTTATTTGTATTTTTAGTGGATTCTTGTTAGGTACATTAATCAAAAAGAACAGTGTAAAGCCAGATTTCTATTTGAACAATTTATCTTACTTTTGAAACCAGCAAGAGAAGGGAAAAGACTAAAGTTCTAAGCACAAAAGTTCTGAGGGCAAAACTGAATCACCCGAACTCTTCAGAGTGAGGAGACAAAGATCTTTTAAAATCATAATCCAAACTTGGAAAGAGTATATTCAAGGAACAAGAACAAACTTGAGTGTACCAAGTCTTATAAAAACTGCATTCAGATTCAAATAGGCTCAGTACATGATTGGATTGAAGTGATCATACCTTAACCTTTTATGCCTCATAGAGGAGACAGTAGATAGGTTGTGGAGGAATATTATGTCAGAACTACATGATCTTTTATGTACAATGTGTAAAATAAAAAAATAATTATTTTTATAATGATTATGGGATATGCAAGAAGAAAGGATATATGACTGAAAATTAAGAGGAAAATAGTTAATAGAAACAGACCACAGATACTCAATTGTTGAAATTAGCAAAGAATTACTCATAAAATCAAGAGCGACATTAGGAAGTTGAAAAACTGAATGTTAAATTACAGAGAGAAACATTATCTAACAAAGAACCAAGTTATATTTTAGAAGTGAAAAAGAAATATTCCTAACAAGATGGTGGAGGAGTAGGTGGAGGTGGAGTACATGTCTCTCCACGGATACATCAGGAATACACCTTCAGACACAGAAACGCACGCAGAACACCAGCTGAGAGTGGACAGGAGTACCTGACCAGCAGAAAAGAACATATAGACCCACACAAAACTCGGAAGGATGAAGGAACTGGGGAAAAAACAGGAGTGTTAGTAGGACTGGACTTGCCCTCGGCAGGTGGGGGAACTGAAGCAGGGGTCCAATCCCCACATTGGGGCAATTGTCTGAGTCAGAGGAGCATTTAAGGCTGAGAGTGAAACAGCTGATCTGTGACAGCCTAAACTGAATGAGACAGTCCTTGCCACAGCCATACATACCCCAGACAGGGTCGCAGTTCCCCTGGAATGTGTGGTGGCTGGGAGCTGGAGTTTAGGGATTGTGGAGGAATCCCAGGGCAAGGGCTGCTGTTGACTGAGGAGAGGTGGATGTGAGGGAGGAGACTGTGGTGGGAAATGCCTGTGGAGGAAAGCCAGGCAGCCATGGAAGGAAGGAAATACTGCTGAGTCATGTGTTAGAGGGTGGAGCCATCACCATAGCCTCTCTCCCCATAGGCTAGCCTCAGCAGCTGAACAATAGGGAGGCTGGCCCATCAAATTCCTGACCAATGAACTAAAGAGCAGGATCCCACCCAGGGTGCACTTTTAAGTGCCTGACATGCTGGTCTACAGAGTAAGACCCCAGCCAGTGGGGCCCCTCTATATCTGACCTTCCAAATAACAGAGAAGGACCTCAGGTAAGGGAGCCCTCTAAGTGCCTAAACAGGGTTGAGCAGGGGGAAGCTACAGAGAAAGACTGGCCAAAGAAGCCTTCTGATCCCTAGCTACAAGGGGCTCAAAAAAAGACTCTGATAGGGCCATAGCTCCTGCGGCAGAGGTTGTCCATGTCCTTGCACACCCGGTGCCATCTGGGTCCCTACAAGCCAAGCAACTGCCCTACCTTCATGCTCAACTCTCCCTGGGGCAGAGCTGCAACCAGCAAAAAGAGCCTTGTGTCTATGTGTGCAGGGTTGCTTCAGTAGTGTCCCCTATGACCCTGTTCTACGACCCTGTAGACTGTGGCCTGCCAGTCTTCTCTGTCAGGGAAGGGGGTTCTCCAGGCGAGAATACTGGAGTGTATTGGCCAATACTGGTTGCTATACCCTTTTAGAGCACTGTATTTCCTGCTGCCTTAGCCACCAACTCCCCTGAGTACCTGGTGCTGCTCGAACTCTGGCAACCCAAGAAGCTGCACCACCTCCACACCTGGTCCTCACAGGGCAAACCCAAGTCCTCCAGAGCAGCCTCAGGAGCAAACCCCAGTGGACGACCCACATACGGAAGTGGAAATAAAACCACAGTTGAAACCCAGGGTTAATGTGGCTAAGGAAGAAGACCCAAAAACTTCCCACCAGCTGTATAAGCTGCAGATTAAATCCACACAATCAACTAGGCAGACTCTGACTATGGAATATATAAAAAGTCATTTAGAGCTCCCACAAAAGAAAAAGCACTAGTTCTGATACCTGTGATCATTGGAGGCAAGAACACAGAGAAATATGACCTGATTAGAATCTGAGTTACCCCCATAGCATGTCCAGAGATCAGCATAGTGTTGGAGGGCATCCTAGGAAGATGAGATGGACTGTGACTTCCCAGCGAGGGAAAGGACTGACAGCAGTGACTCAGGAAAACATTTACTACTCTTATGTTTTGACTTGATCTGTAGATTCTTTTGGATTTTTTCTTTTTCTTTTACCTTTCTATCCCCCTCTGTTGTAGTTGTCGATTTTACTGGCATTATAAAATCTAATTAATCTTTTGAGCTTTTTTTTTCCCCTCAGTCAAAATTTTTTATTGTTGATATAGACCTCTGCTTCTACTTGGGCTTTTGCAGTTCTGTGGAGTTCTCTTTCTTTTTTTTTTATTTTTCTTTTCTCTTTTTTTAATTTTTTAAGCCTAATATTTTGGTAAATTTATTCCTTTGTTTGCTTTTCCTACTGTTCTTTTCCCCTTGCAGTTAATCTTTAATGTATGTAAATCTTCTTCATCTACCTGTATTTAACTTTGCATATCTAGTCTTTCTTTCTTTTCTTTCTTTGCTTTCCTCTCAACATATTTGTTAGTTTTATTTTCATTGCTTTATTCCCAACTTGACACCTTGCTTTAGTTTTGTTTTCCAGTTTGTGCTTTAGTTAGTTTTATTCTGGTAGATAAAATGTTTGGTTTCCTTTGTTCGCTGGGTCAATCTACTGTACTTTATTTTTGTTGGACTGTTTTGATTTTGTTTATGGGTGTATATGTATATGTGTTTATTCAGTCACACTTTTTATTGTTGTTATAAACCTCTGTTGGGCTTTTGCAGTTCTGTGGAGTTTTCCTTTTTTGTTTCTTCTTCCATTTTTTTCTTTTTTTTTAATAACTTTAAATTTTAAAAACCTATTTTTTTTTGGCATTTATTCCTTTGTTTGCCTTTCCTACTGTTCTTTTCCCCTTGTAGTTAATCTTTAATGTGTACAAATCTTCATCTAACTATATTTAACTTTGCATATCTAGTCTTTCTTTCATTTCTTTCTTTCCTTTCCTCTCAACGTATTTGTTAGTTTTGTTTTCATTGCTTTATTCCCCACTTGACATCTTGTTTTAGTTTTGTTTTCCAGTTTGTGCTTTAGTTAGTTTTGTTCATAACTGGTAAGTATAAATATTGATTTGCTTTGCTCACCTGGTCAAACTACTGTACTTTATTTTTTTGGACTGTTTTGACAAAGGGGAATATTTTATATATATATATATATATATAATGTATATGTGTATATTCCATTATTTTAATTATTATTTGCCTGATTTTCTTACTGCTATTTGTCTGAGGTTCACCTTTGGTTTCTCGTTTTTGGATATTTGTTTTAATCTCACTTAATGCCATAACAAAACACCTGTGGAATCCTCATTTCTGACCAGAGATAAAGCCCTGAGTCTTTGGAATGGGAGCACTGACTCCAAGACCCTAGACTACCAGAGAACTAACCCTGAAAGTGAAAGTGAATTCGCTCAGTTGTGTCCGATTCTTCACATACCATGGACTGTAGCCTACCAGGCTCCTCCATACATGGGATTTTCCAGGCAAGAGTAGTAGAATGGGTTGCCATTTCCTTCTCCAGGAGATCTTCCCAACCCAGGGATTGAACCCAGGTCTCCCGCACTGTAGGCAGATGCTTTACTGTTGGAGCCACCAAAAGTGAGAACTCACACAAAGGAAACCACTTGGAAAGAAGACCAGGTATCACCCAACCACCAGTAGCACCCTGTGCAGGACACCTCATCTAAACAACAAACAAAACAAAAATAAAAACCAAATCATCAGCAGACAAGATTACCAGCTCACTCAGCCTTGCCAATCAGAGGAAAAACAAACAAACAAAACTCAGCACAAATCTCACCCTATAGGAAGCTTACACAAACCACTGAACCAACCTTAGGAGGACAGAAACCAAAAGGAAGAAAGAATTCAACCTTGAAGCCTGGGAAAAGGAGACCTCAAGCACAGTAAGTTAAAAAAAAATAATGAAAAGGCAGAGAAATACTACATAAATGAAGGGATAAACCAGAAACACAGAAGTCCAAATAAATGAAAATGAAATAGGCAAACTACCTGAAAAAGAATTCAGAATAACGATAGTAAAAATGATCAAAAACCTTGAAAACAAAATGGAGAAAATGCAAGAATCAATTAACAAAGACCTAGAAGAATTAAAGAATAAACATAGAGACAAACAACACAATAACTGAAATTAAAAATACTCTAGAAAGAATAAATCGCAAAATATCTGAAGTAGAAGAACGAATCAGTGAACTGGAAGATAAAATGGCAGATATAACTTCTGAAGAGCAGAATAAAGTAAAAAGAATGAAAAGAACTGAAGATAGTCTCAGAGACCTCTGGGACAATATCAAATGCACCAACATTTGAATTACAAGGGTCCCAGAAGAAGAAGAGAAAAAGAAAGGTTATGAGAAAATGTTTGAAGAGATTATAGTTGAAAATTTCCCCAACATGGGAAAGGAAATACTCAAAAGGCACAAAGTGTTCCAGACAGGACAAACCCAAGGCAAAACATGCCAAGACACATACTAATCAAACTAACAAAGACTAAACACAAAGAAAGAATATTAATAGCAGCAAAGGAGAAGCAACAAGTACCATACAAGGGAAACCCTATATGCTTAACAGCTGATCTTTCAGCAGAAACTCTGCAGGCCAGAAGGGAATGACAGGATGTATTTAAAGTACTGATAGGGAAAAATCTACAGCCAAGATTACTGTACCTGGCAAGGATCTGATTCAAATTGATGGAGGAAAAAAAGCTTTCCAGACAAATAAAAGTTAAGAGAATTCAGTACCACCAAACCAGGTTCACAACAAATATTAAACAGACTTGAATAGTCAAGAAATACAAGAGAAGGAAAAAAAAAAAAGATCTACAAAATCAACCCCAAGCAATTAAGAAAGTGGCAATAGGAACATATATATCAACAATTAAATGTAAATGGACTAAATGCACCAACAAAAAGACACAGACTGGCTGAATGGATTCAAAAACAAGTCCCATATATATGCTGTCTACAAGAAACTCACTTCAGACCTCAAGACACATGTAGACTGAAAGTGAGAGGATGGACAAATATATTCAATCAAATGGGAAGCAAAAGAAAGCTGGAGTAGCAATCCTCATATCAGACAAAATAGACCTTAAAATAAAGAAGATTACAAGAAATAAAGAAGGACACTACACATTGATCAAGGAATCAATCCAAGAAGAAGACATAACAATTGTAAATATCTATGCACCTAACATAGCAGCATCTCAATACATAAGACAAACACTAACAGGCATAAAAGGAGAAATCGACAGTAACACAATAATAGCGGGAGACTTTAACACCCCATTCACACCAATGGACAGATCATCAAAACAAAAAATTAATAAGAAACACAAATCTTAAATGATACATTAGATGAGCTGGATCTCATTGATATCTTCAGGACATTCCATCCAAATGCAGAAGAATGCACCTTCTTCTCAAGTGCACATGGAACATTCTCCAGGATAGACTACATCTTGGGTCACAAATCAAACCTCAGTAAATTTGAGAAAATTGAAATTGCATCAAGCATCTTCTCCAAACACAATGCTATGAGACTAGATATCAATTACAAGAAAAAAAAAAAAAAAAGCTGTAAGAAACACGAACACATGGAGATCAAGCAACACATTTCTAAATAACCACTGGTTAGTCAAAAAATCAAAAAATTTCTAGAAAAAAATGGAAATGAAAACATGACAACTCAAAACCTATGGGATGCAGTGAAAGCAGTCCTAATAGGGAAGTTTATAGCAATACAATCCTACCTTAAGAAACAAGAAAAACATCGAATAGACGACCTAATGTTGCATGTAAAACAACTGGAAAAACAAGAACAAAAAAACCCCCAAAATTAGTAGAAGGAAAGAAATCATAAAAATCTGAGCAGAAATACATAAAAAAGAAATGAAAGAAACAATGGTAAAGATTAATAAAACTAAAAGCTGGTTCTTTGAGAAGATAAACAAATTGACAAGCCTTTAGCCAGACTCGTCAAGAAAAAGAAAGAGAATCAAATCAACAAAATTAGAAATGAAAAAGGAGAGTTTACAACAGACAATGCAGAATACAAAGGATTATAAGAAACTATTATGAACAACTATATGGCAATAAAATGAATAACCTAGAAGAAACGGACAGATTCTTAGAAAAGTTCAATCTTCAAATACTAAACCAGGAAGAAATAGAAATTATGAACAACCCGATTACAAGCACTGAAATTGAAGCTGTGATCAAAAATCTCCCAAAAACAAAAACCCAGGGCCAGATGGCTTCACAGGATAATTCTATCAAATATTTAGAGAAGAGCTAACTCCTATCCTTCTAAAACTTTTTCAAAAAATTGCAGAGGAAGAAACACTTCCAAACTCATTCTTCGAGACCACCATCACCCTGATACCAAAACCAGACAAAGACAACACACAAAAAGAAAACTACAGGCCAGTATCACTGATGAACATAGATTCAATAATCCTCAAAAAAAATTTTAGCAAACAGAATTCAGCAGCATATCAAAAAGTTCATACACCATGATTAAGTTAGGTTTATTCCAGTAATGCAAGGAGTCTTCAATAGGCACAAATTAATCAATGTGATACTCCATATTCACAAATTGAAAGATAAAAACCATATGATAATCTCAATAGATGCAGAAAAAGCCTTTTACAAAATTCAGTACCTATTTATGATTAAAATTCTTCAAAAAATGGCCATACCTCCACATGCTGCTGCTGCTAAGTCACTTCAGTAGTGTCCAACTCTGTGCGACCCCATAGACGGCAGCCCACCAGGCTCCCCACTCCCTGGGATTCTCCAGGCAAGAACATTGGAGTTGGTTGCCATTGCCTTCTCCAATGCGTGAAAATGAAGTCTCTCAGTTGTGTCCAACTGTGAGCAACCCCATGGACTGCAGCCCACCAGGCTTCTCCATCCATGGGATTTTCCAGGCAAGAGTACTGGAGTGGGGTGCCATCGCCTTCTTCGATAGCTTAACATAGTAAAGGCCATATTTGGAAAGCCTACAGCAAACATTATTCTCAATGGTGAAAAACTGAAAACATTCCCCCTAAGATCAGGAACAAAATAAATGTTTCACCAGTGTTATTCAACGTAGTTCTGGAAGTCCTAGCTACAACAGAGAAGAAAAAGAAACAAAAGTAATCCAGATCAGAAAAGAAGAAGTAAAGCTCTCACTGTCTGCAGATGACATGATACTGTACATAGAAAACCCTAAAGATAGTATGGAAAAATTGCTAGAGCTAATCAGTGAATTTAGCAAGTTGCAGGATACAAAATCAATACACAGTTGCATTTCTATATATTAACAATGAACAATCAGAAAAAGAAATTAAGGAATCAATCCCATTCGCCATTGCAACAAAAAGAATTAAATATCTAGGAATAAACTTACCTAAGGAGACAAAAAACTATACACAAAAAATTAGAAGACACTGATGAAAGAAATCAAAGAGGACATAAACAGATAGAGAGATATTCCATGTTCCTGGATAGGAACAATCAATATTGTGAAAATGACTACTACCAAATGCAATGTACAGATTCAATGCAATCCCTATCAAATTACCTATGGCATTTTTCACAGAACTAGAACAAAAAAATCTCACAATTCATATGGAAACACAAAAGACCCTGAATAGCCAAAGCAGTCTTGAGAAAGAAGAATGGAGCTGGAGGAATCAACCTTCCTGACTCCAAGTTATACTACAAAGCTACAATCATCAAAACAGTATGGCACTGGCACAAAAACAGAAATATAGACCAGTGGAACAAGATAGGAAGCCAAAAAATAAACCCATGCACCTATAGGTACCTTATATTTGACAAAGGAGGCAAGAATATACAATGGGGCAAAGACAGCCTCTTCAATAAATGGTGCTGGGAAAACTGGACAGCTACATGTAAAATAATGAAATTAGAACACTTGCTAACACCATACACATAGATAAGCTCGAAATGGATTAGCGACCTAAATGTAAGACCAGAAACTATAAAACTCTTAGAGGAAAACATAGGTAGAACCCTTGATGACATAAATCAAAGCAAGATCCTCTATGACCCACCTCTTAGAGTGATGGAAATAAAAACAGAAGTTAATAAGTGGGACCTGATTGAACTTAAAAGCTTTTGCACAGCCAAGGAAACTAAAAGCAAGGTGAAAAGACATCCCTTGGAACGGGAGAAAATAATAGCAAATGAAACAACTGACAAAGGATTAATTTCCAAAATATACAAGCAGCTCATACAACTCAATGCCAGAAAAACAAACAACCCAATCAAAAAGTGGGAAAAAGACCTAAACAGACATTTCTCCAAAGAAGACATATGGATGGCTAACAAACATGAAAAGATGCTCAACATCGCTCATTATTAGGGAAATGCAAATCAAAACTACAATGAGATATCACTTCACACCAGTCAGAATGGCCATCATCAAAAAGTCTACAAACAATAAATGCTGGAGAGGGTGTGGAGAAAAGGGCACACTCTTGTACTGTTGATGGGAATGCAAACTGATGCAGCCACTATGGAAGACAGTATGGAGGTTCCTTAAAAAAATAGGAATAAAACCACCATATGTCCCAGCAACCCCACTCCTAGGCATATACCCTGAAGAAACCAAAGTTGAAAAAGACACATGTAACTCATTGTTCATTGCAGCTATTCACAATAGCTATAACATGGAAGTCACCTAGATGTCCATTGATAGATGAATGGATAAAGAAGTTGTGGTACATATACACAATGGAATATTACTAACCCATAAAAGGAATACATTTGAGTCAGTTCTGATGAGGTGGATGAACCTAGAACCTATTGTACAGAGTAAAGTGAGTCAGAAAGAGAAAGATAAATATTGTATTCTAACACATATAAACAGAATCTAGAAAAATGGTACTGAAGCATTTATTTACAGGGCAGCAGTGGAGAAATAGATGAAGAGAATAGACTTATGGACATGGGGAGAGAGGAAGAGAGGGTGAGATGTATGGAAAGAGTAACATGGAAACTTACATTACCATATGTAAAATAGATAGCCAATGGGAATTTTTTAAATGCCTCAGGAAACTCAAACAGGGGCTCTGTATCAATCTAGAGGGGTGAGATGGGGCAGGAGATGGGAGGGAGGTTCAAAAGGGAGAGAATATATATATATACCTATGGCTGATTCATGTTCAGGTTTGACAGAAAACAACAAAATTCTCTAAAGTAATTATCCTTCAATAAAAAGAAAATTAAAAGAAATGTGAAATTATGAATTTTTTGTTTTTGTTTTTTTTTAGTCACACAGTCGTGTCCAACTCTTTGTGATCCCATGGACTGTAGCCCACTAGGCAACTCTGTCCATGGGATTTCTCAGGCAAAAATACTGGAGTGGCTTTAAAACAGAATGTTAAAAGATAAGAAAAAAATCAATGTTATCAAAGACAAGTTAATAAATAGTATACAAACCGAGTATGCAGATGTAGAAAAATTTAAAAAAAATCAGGATACATATCATATCACATACACATACACATACGAAAATGGCAATTATTTTATTTAAGGGTTTATTCCTGAGATTTTCTATTGTAAATGTTACAAAATACACAAGACTATGTCTTCTTTAAAAAGTAATGTGAAATTTGCAGTATATCTAGATCCATTGATTTCAGATAAATGGATATAAATTTATATAAAATTTTGAGGCCCAGAGTAGGAAAATTTCTGAAGAAAGTTTTGTTTTGTTATAGGTACTAATGAATAATTCACAAACTCTGTACATTATCTCGTTCTTAAAGATTATGTGAACACTTCAGTGAATTAAATGAATAGTTTATTCCAAAACTAGATATTTTGACTCACTTGTATAATGAACTGCCTAACCCATTTATAAATAGGAAAGGAAAAAGCAAAATCTCCAAAAGTTGTTAATATAGCCATCTTTGTATTGAATATGTATCTCTTAAAGACACTGTTTCAGAAATGACTGAGACATGATGTTGGGGGCACAACACTCTCTCCAGATTATGATTATGACTCAGATTTCTTTCTGAATATGATTAGGAATACTTAATGATTCCCTCTTAGCTATCTCTCCAGAAGGTAACTAGAATGTTAACTAATCAATAGACTAATTTATCAATTTGTAAAATAAAGATAGCAGTATTCAGTGCACTGGCTCAGTGGTACAGAATCTGCTTGCCAATGCAGGAGATACAGGAGACGTGGGTTTGATCCCTGAGTAGGGAAAATCTTCTGTTGTAGGAAACGGCAACCCACTCCAGTATCCTTGCCTGGAAAATTCCATAGACAGAGGAGCCTGGTGGGCTACAGTCTGTGGCATCACAGAGTCAGACATGACTGAGCATGCACAAACCCCTGCATTCAGTGTATAAACTTTAAAAAAAAAAAAGAGAGAGAGAGAAAAGATCCACATGAAATTCTTTGCTGAAAGAAATGCATAACAGATTAGAAAATTTCCAGGTGTGGTGGTCTGTGTTGAAGTAGCAGTACAGATAGTAATAATTAACATTAACATTGTTGTTAATTCCAAATCATTCTTGAGAACAACCAAAATCATTGCTCTAAAGACTGGCCACATTTCCCAAACAGGGACTCATTTTGATAATTCTGGAATGCTGTAGAATTGACACAAAACTTTCGCCAAGAGATACACATGGTTTCCATATGTGAATTGGGAATTATCACATTCTTATAATGCGAGATCATGAAATGCCAACAGAAATCCATAAGCTATCATCATAGTCTCTTAATGGCAATTTTAATCTCTTTGTTTCTTAAAGTGTAAATGACTGGATTTAGTAGTGGTGTGATGGCTGCATAAAATACAGCAAGAAACTTGTCCACCCAAGTGATGTTGAGTGGAAACAGGTAGATGAAGATACAGGGCCCAAAGAATAACATGACCACTGTGATATGGGCAGTGCAAGTGGAGAAAGCCTTGGATGCCCCATCCTTCGACTGATGGCAGAGAGTAAGCAGAATATAAGAGTAAGAGATCAGCAATAGAATGAAGCAGACTGTGGCAAGTACCCCACTGTCAGCATTTATCAATATTTCTAAAACATAAGTGTCCACGCAAGCTAGCTTGATCACCAATGGAATATCACAGAAAAAGCTATCCAATTCTCTGGGTCCACAGAAGGGCAATTGTATAATTATAGCTAGTTGGCTTATTGAATGCACAAAGCCAATGATCCATGATATCATCACTAGCCGAATGCACATTTGTGTGTTCATAATGCTAGAGTAATGGAGTGGCTTGCAGATGGCCACATAACGGTCATAGGCCATTGACACAAGCAGCACCATTTCACCCCCTCCAAAAAAATGTCCAAAAAAAATCTGACACATGCAGCTTCCAAAAGAGATGGTCTTGTTTGCCTTGAGAAAGTCTGTGATCATTTTAGGAGTGGTTACTGATGAAAGGCATAAGTCAATGAAGGAAAGATTGGCTAACAGGAAGTACATAGGACAGTGGAGATGAAGGTCAGCAGTAATTAGGAGAACAATGAAGATGTTGCCTAAAATGGTGATTAAATAAAGAGAAGAAAATATCACTAGGAGGACGGCCTGGAGTTCCCATGAATCACACAGCCCAAGAAAAATAAATTCAGACACTACAGACTGGTTACTTCTTCCATTTAGTTCAGTTTCTTCTAATTTTATCTGAAGGAAAGAAATGAAAATATATTTTCTGAATAAAGCAGGTTTCTTATTTATTGCAGATGAAAGTGTATCCTTAAATAGGCACTTTGGAAAAAAATTTGTGATTTTCTTATAAAGCTCAATACTTACACATCCTATGGTCCAGCAATTTCAGTCTCATTTGCACACTCGAGATAAATTCTTACAACTGTATATATGGAGATATTTGTAATTATGCACATAAACAGGACTATGGAATATTCAGAAACATAGCAAATAAAGTACAACTATATACAATGACAGAGATGTAGCTTTTTGAGACATGGTAATGAAGAAAAAAGAGATTAGCATAATTTTTGCTAAATAAAATAATTCATTTTATTAGCAAATAAAATGAATAGCAATAGAAAATGCTGCATTTTGTAGAAACTTCTATATATTACTATGTATTAAAAAATGATGTAACTCCAACTCTGGGCAGCTAAGGATCAGGATGAAGATGCACATATTATCAACTATATGATATTATAACTATTTAAGTCTTGTATTAGTTATGTTTTACAGTTATAGTTTTATTATTAAAAAAACAAGCAAATCCAAAATTGCCATTAGAAATGGTGTGAATATACTATGAATCAAGAATTATGATCAATTCAATGCTGTGGGCCTGAGGTTTAGTCTGGGTTTACCCTCCTGTTGTCTGTAACTGAAGCTATTGATGAGACTGTTTTTGTTTGAATCCAGAGAGTTATCAGGTACCAAGGATGAAAATAAAAATAGAATTAGAAAGCTATAGATGTAGGAGGGGCTTTTACTTTTTTATAGTGTGGTAAACAGGAATTTATTGAATATTTTCTTACTATGAACTGTGATCACTTTTGAGCACTTGAGTGAAAAAGAAATAAATTGTAGGTGGTATATGTTATATCAAAAAATAAAAGCTTATGCCAGCTTTTTCACCTAATACTAACTTAATAGGTTTTTAATATTACTTTAGTTAAATTAGAAAGGGCAAAATATTGCTACTAGGATAATCATTGGGCTTCCCTGGTGGGTCAGAGGTTAAAGTGTCTGCCTGCAATGTGGGAGACCTGGGTTCAATCCCTGAGTTGGGAAGATCCTCTGGAGAAGGAAATGGCAACCCACTCCAGTATTCTTGCCTGGAGAATCCCATGGGCGGAGGAGCCTGGTGGGCTATACAGTCCATGGGATCGCAAAAAGACGGACACGACTGAACTACTTCACTTTCACTTTCAGGATAATTATATTAAAACTATATTAACAACACGTTAAAATTACTTATATAAATCAGCATGTAATTTTCAACTTTACCTTAGGTAGAACTAACTGTAAAGATTCTAAGAGTATAATTATAAAATCAAATGAGTTAGAGCAGAATTCACAAAAAAAAAACTCAAGAAAAATTAAAAAGTAAAAATTAAAAAAATGGGACAACTTTAATTTTCATTTTTGAGCTGGTAATTTCAGTGTCATGGGAAAAGTAAACCTCTCTGTTTCTTTGTATCTCCCTGTCACTCTCTCTGAATACCTCTCATTATGCTAGAGATTTTCATCCACACTGTCTATAAAGTAATCTTCACATTAACCAAATACAATAAAATGAATGAAATATATTGTACTATTCTGAGTTTGGCTCTTAGTGTAACCTGTTAGAGTCTCAGAGCTGGGAAATAGCATGACTGGAGTGCAATCCCGATGCTCTCTGATGCCAGTCCTGCATCTATGCTGTCATTCTGCAATCTCCTGTTCAGTTCCAAGAGCATAATTTCATTTCCATGGTAACTATTGACTATCGTAGGCTTTGAGAGATTTCTTTCCATAATCTCTATCAGGTTCCTTTCTGAGTTAAATTAGTAATCATCACTTTTCTCAATATTTGGAAATTTCTGTTAATTATAGTTATGTATCTGTGCCTAGAATATAGTTTTCCTTAAGTCAGGAAAACTGTAGACCCTATGACTGTGGATCTGATGATTGTGAAGACCTGAATACTACCTCAAAGAGGGCACCTACGGAGCTGTAAGACTGTGTAGAAGTTACTCGTTTTGATGATGTAGACAGTCCAGAAGTTCCAAGATGTACCTTGGAGAAGAAACCCTTGATATTTCTGAAAGCTATGCACAATTCCAAACCATTCTAATTAGTGTGCATGGAAGTATGGCATTAAAATATTTTCTTAAATATGACAGAGGAAGGGAACTAAGGGAGAAGTTAAGAAATTAACAGAGTGTAGAGTGTATCTTCTTACCAGAGAGACACCGTATTTGACCACATTTTTTCCCCAGGATAAAACATTCTCCATATTCTTAATAGAATCTGAAATAGAATCATATTGCATCAAAGCAAAGTATCCACTTTTTGTTGTGACCAGCATTTATGGGGGAGTGTGAGGCATATATTTAGTGTAGAGAGTGGCCTCCGGAGTAGGAAACTGTCAAACTACCCATGCTATGCTCCCTTGAGACCACTTTATTCTTGTCTCTCTGAATTGAGAATATCATCTGGAAAGTGTGCCTTTTGTCAAGGTCAGGGTTAGGACAATAATACAGTTCTAATGGTGGAGTTAAGCACAGTTTTAAAACATTTTTGGATTAACTTTCAAAAAAACAGAAACAGTATTCCAGAACTAAGTTGCCATTTCTAGTCCCAGATGACTTGGGTGAGTGGACATGGTCTGACTAGCAGAGGGAGAAGAACTAGTTAGTGTGCGCGTGCTCAGTTGCTCACTCAATAATGTACACCGAGTATGCCCATTGTAGAGCAGTCAGACTTGGACTGCTTGTTTTATGGGGTTTTAAAGAAGAATAGAGCACACACAAATGAAGAATAGAGAGACAATTTAAAGTGTCAAAATTTCTTTGATTATTTGAGCAATGATCCTGATTTAAGATTGAGTACAAGACAATATTGGGACTTCCCAGGTGGCTCAGCTTCCCTGATAGCTCAGCTGGTAAAGAATCCGCCTGCAATGCGGGAGACCTGGGTTTGATCCCTGGGTTGGGAAGATCCGCTGGAGAAGGGAAAGGTTTCCCACTCCAGTATTCTGGCCTGGAGAATTCCAAGGACTGTATAGTCTACAGGGTTGCAAAGAGTCGGACACGACTGAGCTACTTTCACTCACTCACTCACTCACTCGCTTAGGTGGCTCAGCAGTAAAGACTTCGCTGGCCAATGTAGCAGACACAAAAGACACAGGTACAATCCCTGGATGGAGAAGATCCCCTAGAATAGGAAATGACAGCCTACTCCAGTATTCTTGCTGGCACAGTCTTTTGGCAGAGGAACCTGATGGGGTATGGTCCATCGGGTAACAAAAAGTTGGACACACCTGAGCACGCACTTATGCAAAAGGCAATATTATCAATATTCTTCAAAATAACAAAACAGTAAGGGAAGCCTACCTTTTATTTAGTTTTATAAAATATTATATAATTTTAGCCTTATGGACAAGAATCCAACACTTTAGAGATCTGAGAAGGAAATATGATAGTATGTCTCTGTCTGCCTGTTGCTGCTACTTTTTTTCCATCAGAAGCATAAATTTGTTCACATTTTGGTAGTTATATTCCACTTTTTTTTCTATGCTGTTACATACTCACATGTGCACATGTCAGTATATACATATGGAGGAGTCTTTTACTTTGGAAGATATAGAGTATGGAAAGATATTTTAAATTCTAACTTATTTAAAATAATATTATGCATAAATATATTCCATTGTAATGGTTGTTTCAGTGTAAATGTTTGTTTTTAGAGAAATAAATATGCTAAAGTAATAGTGCTGCTAGGTGTGTGCCAAACTTAGTCAAAAATTCTGTTCATACAAAACATGTATTTGAATGTTTGTGACAGCTTTATTCATAATTACCAAAAACTAGAGACATCCAAGATGTCCTTCAATCTTTTAATGGTTAAATAAAGTGTGGTACACTTATACAACAGGATGCTGCTGCTGCTGCTAAGTCACTTCAGTCGTGTCTGACTCTGTGCAACCCCATAGATGGCAGCCCACCAGGCCCCGCAGTCCCTGGGGTTCTCTAGGCAAGAACACTGGACTGGGTTGCCATTTCCTCCTCCAATGCGTGAAAGTGAAACGTGAAAGTGAAGTCGCTCAGTCGTGTCCGACTCCTGGCGACCCTATGGACTGCAGCCCACCAGACTCCTCCGTCCATGGGATTTTCTAGGCAAGAGTACTGGGGTGGGTTGCCATTGCCTTCTCCAGCAATGGGATATTATCCATAATAAAAACAAATAATCTATCAAGTCATGAAAAGATATAGAAGATACTTAAGTGTCTATTGCTACATGAAGGAAGCCAATCTCAAAAGTCTATATATGGTATGATTCCACTTTTACGATATTCTGGAAAATGCAAAATTATGGAGATAGTGAAAAGTTAGGTGCTTGTCAGGGGATCATGAGTTCATGGGAATAACGAATACGTGAAGCACAGGAGATTTTAGTACAGTGAAATTTTTTATGATACTGTATTTTTGACTATATTGTCTTAGGCATTTGCCATGTCATCTGTGAGGGCCTAAATACAATGAAACCATAGAAACAATAAGCATGTGTTTATTTCTAATACCATTACCAGTAAAAGGCGTTTTGGAGATATGGCTATTTGTAGGAATAGGAAATTAAGATATAAGATAAACCAGGAGCATCTTTTAGTCCTAGGAAATAAGGAATGCTCAAACATACATAAACTTAGAAAATTTGATGTGGATATACATCAAAGAGGCTTAAAAGCCAAATGAAAGTGCTCCCAATAGCAATATTTGATTATAATCCAGATTATAAAATAAATATTCATGATTTCAAACTAGTATTAATGATTGAATAAATTAGTACATGGAATAGAAGAGTAATCACCCATTCAGGAGAATTAGAGATAAATTGTGTAGCACGCTACCCTGATCAAGAGGAAAATAACTCCTTATTACTTAAGTATGGGCTGAGTATAGTGACTTTTCTCAAAATACAGTGTGAATAGCAGGGAGAGTAAATCTATACTGAGGCAACCTGAAATTTCAGTCAGTTGATCAAAGTCAAAATCAATAGACATAAATCATGGTGATGGTATAAACACTTGATGGAAGATGTCAAAAATGGCAGATCACCTGTGGTGTGCTTCCACTGAACCAATCAGTTCAGTTCAGTCACTCAGTCATGTCCGACTCTTTGCAACCCCATGGACTGCAGCATGCCAGGCCTCCCTATCCATCACCAACTCCTGGAGTTTACCCAAACTCATATCTATTGAGTCGGTGATGCCATGCAATCATCTCATCCTCTGCGGTCCCCTTCTCCTCCTGCCCTCAATCTTTCTCAGCATCAGGGTCTTTTCAAATGAGTCAGCTGTTCTCATCAGGTGGCCAAAGTATTGAAGTTTCAGCCTCAACATCAGTCCTTCCAATGAATATTCAGGACTGATTTCCTTTAGGATGGACTGGTTGGATCTCCTTGCAGTCCAAGGGACTCTGAAGAGTTTTATTCAACACCACAGTTCAAAAGCATCAATTCTTTGGCACTCAGCTTTCTTTATAGTTCAACTCTGACACGCATACATAACTACTGGAAAAGCCATAGTTTTGACCAGATGGACCTTTGTTGGCAAATTAATGTCTCTGCTTTTTAATATGCTGTCTAGGTTTGTTATAACTTTTCTTCCAAGGAGCAAACATCTTTCAATTTCATGGCTGCTGTCACCATCTGCAATGATTTTGGAGCCCCAAAAAATAAAGTCAGCCACTGTTTCCCCATCTATTCGCCATGAAGTGATGGGACCAGATGCCATGATCTTAGTTTTCTGAATGTTGAGCTTTAAGCCAACTGTTTCACTCTCCTCTTTCACTTTCATCAAGAGGCTCTTTAGTTCCTCTTCACTTTCTGCCATAAGGGTGGTGTCATCTGCATATCTGAGGTTATTGGTATTTCTCCGGGCAATCTTGAGTCCAGCTTGTGCTTCCTCCAGCCAGCGTTTCTCATGATGTGCCCTGCATATAAGTTAAATAAGTAGGGTGACACTATACAGCCTTGATATACTCCTTTCCCTATTTGGAACCATGTTGTTGTTCCATGTCCAGTTCTAACTGTTGCTTCCTGTCCTGCATACAGGTTTCTCAAGAGGCAGATCAGGTGGCCTGGTATTCCCATCTCTTTAAGAACCTGAACCCATAACTCTTGTGAAATTATGAGAAAAATATCAAATAAATTTCAGTGCAGTGATACCCTTCATACTCAAAGTTCCTCAAAAAGTTACAGAATTATCATAAAACTCATCAATTCTGCTCCTAGTCTTTAACCCCAAAGAATTAAAAACAAGTATTAAAACAAAATCTTGTACATGAATACATAGAACTATTCATAATGGGCAAAAGTGTTCATCCAAATGTTCATGCTGATGAATGGATTGACAACTGTGGTAATCCATACAGAGGAATATTATTCAGCCACAAATGTGTATCAGATACACATTTCAATATGGATGGATATAGTTTGGAACTAGGTCGAAGTGATGATCCCACAATATAATGAATGCCTAAATTGCATTGGTTTGTAGCTCTCAAATGGTTGATTTTACATTATGTTACTTTATCTTGATAACATAAAATATAACACTAAAAAGATAAATGAACAAGTATTATCTTCCATTACTATTAAGATTTTAGTTATTAACTTTTCCTTAGCTCATTTTTTGTTCAAAACCATTCTTGGCTAGTATGTACTTTTGATGTAAAAGAGAATGGTACAGTTCCAGCACTAAGTTTTGCTCATTTCTTTCTAGGCTGAATGTGATACAGAAATCAGTCTAAATTTTTGTAAAATGAGAATAATAGCATGTAACAAAAGGAATTTTAATAATATGTGTTGAAATGTAACTCTTATAATAATGTTAAATTTTATATGAATGGTGATATTTGATCTTCTGTGTGTACACATTGCTTTTCTGAGCAGTATTATAGAGTTAGAGATATTCAGTATGTCCAGACTTCCTTAATGAATAAAAAAATCACAGTGCTGAATACCAAGGTACACAAATTATTTCCCCTTTTCTAGTATTAACTGAGAAGTCACAGTCTTATTTCTCATCAGGTGTGGAAGAATATTGGATTTCCTTCTCACCATTTGGTTAGACATAATAAATGAGATCACACAGGTATCATACTCAGAAAAGTGAAAAGCTTAATAGGCATGTGAGCTCCTTTTTAATACGTCATGGCATTGATCTGAAAAGAGGCAGCATAACACAGGGATTAAATTCATGGACTTTATAATTTCACTTGAATATTGATTTTAACTTTAGCATTCTGACCTTTGCCAACATTTTAATATCTGTTTTTAAGATATTATCATGACCAAAATTGGTTTGGTAATTATATAAATGAGGTAAAAAAGCAGGGATAGGGATGCTAGGAATATATTGCATGAATATGCTTCTAATAGAATTCTAAAATAAGTTTTACTAATTCTGTTAATAGGCATTCCTTTTTCACTAGTATTGGTCTAAATGATATTTATCAATATATTAAAATGTTAGGAGATCTTGAATTTCCTTGAAGATATTGCTGTCGTAGTTTATTAATCACAGCTTCCTTTGTTTTGCCTTTACTTTTTAAATAAAGCTTGTAATATTTTTTCTTCTCTTAATGGCATGGGAATTCAAGGTAGAGATCTCATAATAAACGGCCTGGGGACTCTGGTCACTGAGTCATCAAATGGCCACCCAAAACTGTTGTTAGAGCAGGAGTAGCTGTAAGGAGTACTAACCACAGAGATCAAAGAGGGAAACATTTCTTAAGAGGTTCATTTATAGTGAAAATATTGTTTTCTGGGGCCTTTTTTGGGGGAATGAGGTCAGGTAAGTGAGGACAGTATAATTTAAGTGAATAGCCTGTTAAAATTACCAGCTGCTTTCCCTCTATGGGCAAAGTATAGCAACTCTGCTTCAACATTTCAAAAATTCTCCCCCCTCCACCCCACCACTTTGCCTCCCACTCTCTCTTATCTCTATTTCTGTTTTTCAATTCAACATACATTTGTTGAACCTTGTTGAACCTATACAAGTGCCAGTCTTTCCAAGGGGAAGTTTTACTTTTCAGATTGCAAGAAGCTCTTCATGTGCCTGGATTGTATCTGAATTTACAGGGAAGTTTTTAGATTTGGATTATATTTCACTTAAACTAGGAAGGACCTTGGGATGGCACCCTACTCCAGTACTCTTGTCTGGAAAATCCCATGGATGGAGGAGCCTGGTAGGCTGCAGTCCATGGGGTTGCAAAGAGTCGGATACTACTGAAGAGACTTAGCAGCAGCAGCAGCAGGAAGGACCTTGGGAATTGGTTTTGATGTGAATCATCTTTGACCTGTCATTTTTTTCATGGCAATTTCTAGAATGAAAATTGCTTTTTAATTCTACTGGCATTAGTTTTTAATGAGAATAATATAAAAAACTAGTGTGTTTACCAAGAAACTATTATCAATTTTCAAGGTATATGCACATGCATGCCCACAAATTCTGTTTTTGCCATTAGAGGCTCTTGCTTTAATCCAGTATTTGGATGGTTAATTGTTTCCCGTTATTTAAATACATATAAAAAACTGCCATCAGCATTTTACCAATTTAAGACATAGTATCGATCATCATGTAACAATTTTTTGCAGGAATTAATACTTGGCTATGGAAATACATACACAAATATCTTACTCTAATACTTTTGACTTCACATTTAGATGATGATAACCTTATGAGTACTCATGAGAACAGATCCTGAATTTTCATGTACCATCAAATTTAACTAGATTTCTGAATTGTAATGATATCTCATGTATGATAAAATACAGTGTTTTGCTTTCTGTGACTGGCTTATTTCACTTCCTCCCTGTTTAATCACAAGTTACTCTTGTGTTTGTTGCAAATGGCAGGAATTTTTTTTTAGGCCAAATATTATTTTGGTGTGTGTGTGTGGTGTGTATGTGTATCACATTTGCTTTATCCATTCATTAATCATGAGAAAATTCATTTGTTTCCAGATTTGATTAATGTGAGTACTGCTGCAATAAACATAGCATTGTCAATATCTCTTCAAGATACTGATTTCATTTCCTTTGCATATAAAAGTACTGAAAATTCTACATGAAAAGGTAGTTCTAATTTAATTTTTTTGAGAACCTCAACACTTTTTCCACAATGGCAGGCAGAATATTATTTTTATGTACTTTCCTTTGTCCCTTAAATTGAAAATCTTTCTAAATCTGTATATATGCTGCTGCTGCTCCTGCTGCTGCTGCGAAGTCGCTTCAGTCGTGTCCGACTCTGTGCGACCCCATAGACGGCAGCCCACCAGGCTCCCCAGTCCCTGGGATTCTCCAGGCAAGAACACTGGAGTGGGTTGCCATTTCCTTCTCCAATGTATGAAAGTGAAAAGTGAAAGTGAAGTCGCTCAGTCATGTCTGACTCCTAGCGACTCCATGGACTACAGCCTACCAGGCTCCTCTGTCCATGGGATTTTCCAGGCAAGAGTGCTGGAGTGGGGTGCCATTGCCTTCTCCAAATCTGTATATATAATTATATATACATATATATATATATATATATATATGTTTAATTTTTATAGCTTCATAGTATTACACAGTATATATATATATGTATATATATTCTGCAATGTGATTAATGCATTCTCTATTGATTGTCATGTATCAATAGCATTCTATTATATGTATGTGTGTGTACATGTATATATAAACATATATACATTTTATATAAATATAGGTGGTACGTAAGCATAATAGTTGCTCTGTACAGCTATGTCAAGTAGTAGATTTGTGTGTTTTAAACTCTAATAAACATTGTCAACTGGTAATTCCATCAACAATGTATAATGTAGCTTTTATATTGAAATCCCAGTAATACTGGTAATATTTTTCATTCTCAGCTGTCTCTACTCTTTCTCTTTCTTTTCCCCTGTCAGTTGGTGAAGCAGAAAACTGTGTTTCCTAGTCACTGCTCGTGATGAGGCTGGGCATCTGTCATTATGTTCACTGCTCACTTGTACATGTTGTTATTGTTCCTATTGTGGGTGCCTGTGCATGTATCCCCACTTTTCAAAGTTTGATCTCCTCCTTGTGCAGTTACTATATTGACCTTTCTATCAAAAGCAATATTTTATTTGACTAATGCCAATATTTCCTCTTCTTATTGAACTATATCAAATGAAGAGACGTGTATTAATAATGCATTAACATTAGAAGTTTAGAAAAGAGAAAAACAGGAAAAAATAATCACCTAATTTCCTACTACCAGTTAAATTTTTAATTAGTACTTTTGAAAAAACTGACCTTTCTTTTGATCTTTGAAACCAAATTTGAAAATTTTTTACATATTCTTTTACATTTGGAAACAAAGTGAATATACATTGTTTTGTATACCAGACTATGTATATTTTAAAATTTGCATATTGCACGATCAAAGATTTTAGATAAGAGACTTGATTATAGCTTCTTTGAAATGTCACACCCACTGCAGTTAACTCTGATGATTATCCTTTTCATATGAGTAATAATGCTCTTCCAAGATAAAAGAACTATGAATATTTAATTCATATCATTTAACTATGAATATATTCAAGGCTGTTGCTTCCTGACATGACTGAGTGACTGAACTGAACTGAACTGATAGTGAAGGCTATGGTTTTTCCAGTAGTCATGTATGGATGTGACAGTGGACTATAAAGAAAGCTGAGCGCCGAAGAATCGATGCTTTTGAACTGTGGTGTTGGAGAAGACTCTTGAGAGTCCGTTGGACTGCAAGGAGATCCAACCAGTCCATCCTAAAGGAAATCAGTCCTGAATATTCATTGGAAGGACTGATGTTGAACCTGAAACTCCAATACTTTGGCCACCTGATGCGAAGAGCTGACTCATTTGAAAAGACCCTGATGCTGGAAAGATTGAGGGCAGGAGGCGAAGGGGACCACAGAGGATGAGATGGTTGGATGGCAATCACCAACTCAATGGACATGAATTTGGGCAGGCTCTGGGAGTTGGTTGTGGACAGAGAGGCCTGATATGCTGCAGTTCATGAGGTCACAAAGGGTTGGACATGACTGAGTGACTGAACTGAACTGAACTGATTATCCATTGCAGACCCTAATGTCATTTCTAATTTTTCTTTTGGAAATTTTTTTCATTAATGCCCCTTGTAACTTAACTGTGAACTTATCTAGTTCCAATATCCTAAGAAAATTTTCCTTTTTTATTGAAGCATAGTTGATAGTTTTGTGTGTTTTAAGTATACAGTAAAGTGGTTAAAAGTGAAAGTGAAGTCACTCAGTTTTGTCCGAATCTTTGCGACCCCATGGACTGTAGCCCACCAGGATCCTAGGTCCATGGAATTTTCCAGGTAAGAGTACTGGAGTGGGTTGCCATTTCCTTCTCCAGGGGATCTTCCTGACCCAGGGATTGAACCTGGGTCAATCTCCCACGTTGCAGGCAGACACTTTACCGTTTGAGCCACAAGGGAAGCAAAGTGGTTAATTCATATATATATATATATTTATATTTATATATGTAACTCTCTCTATATATATATTCTTTTTCAGATTCTTTTCCATTAGAAATTATTACAAGATATTAAGTACAGTTGGCTGTGCTATAGAATAGTTCCTTGCTATTTGTCTATTTTATATATAGTAGCGTGTATATGTTTTTACTTGACTTGAGATTCTTAGTCATAAGTAGGGAAAATTTTGAAGTTTAGTTATCTGTCTCTAAAGTATCTTCTAAACAAATTGAATTTCTTTTCTCTTTATTAGTGCATTTTATTCATAGCCTCATCCATGATTTCATCAATTTTTTAAACCTTTGAAATTAGTTAATACAGAATAGCACTCAACGCAATCTTCATAACATTTTTTTGATTACTAGTGAGAATTTTACTTTTTATAGGATTATCAGCTGTTAGGACATCTTCTGTGTCAGTAGTCTTATATTTTTTTCTCATTTTAAAATTGGTATACCACACTTATTTTCTTTATCTATCTGGAGGAACTAATTTCATAATAGAAATATTAGTCATCTGTCTGATATTTTATAACTTATTTTTCAGTGTGCTTTCAGTTTTTATTTTATTGTGCTTGTATTTCAATATAAGAGATCTCTATGTAGAAAGTGAAAATGAAGTTGCTTAGTCATGTCCGACTCTTTGCGAGCCAGTGGACTGCAGCCACCAGGTTCCTCTATCCATGGGATTTTCCAGGCAAGAGTATTAGAGTGTGTTGCCATTTCCTTCTCCAGGGGATCTTCCTGACTCAGGGATGGAACTTGGGTCTCCTGATTTGCAGGCAGACTCTTTACCATCTGAGCCACCAGGGAATCCCCATCTACATGTAGATATTTATACAAAACTAGATATAGGTAGCTCAGAGGTTAAAGCGTCTGCCTGCAATGCAGGAGACCTGGGTTCGATCCCTGGGTCGGGAAGATCCCCTGGAGAAGGAAATGACAACCCACTCCAGTATTCTTTCTTGCCTGGAGAATCCCATGGACGGAGGAGCCTGGTGGGCTACAGTCCACGGGATCGCAAAGAGTCGGACACAACTGAGCGGCTTCACTTTCACTTTCAGGAATATATCTGTATCTAAGTATAGTAAGAACTGAATATTGTGAATATATATTTCCTTACTCATTTGTTAATTAGAGATATTCTTTGAAAGAATTTTCTATCTTAAACATTTGCTTAAATGTTGTTTTTCTCTCTTTTGGTTTGTTGCCCTTTTAGATGTTTAAATATCCTTTTGAAACTTTATTGAGTTTATGGTGAGAGGCAATAATCTATGTATTTACAAGTTTATCTGTTATGCCAACACCATTGACTGAATAATTCACCCTCTCCACATTGATGTGATTTGATTCTTCAATAGTCTCTTGAGGTCACTCTAAGTTTATTCTGGCCCTCTCCTTCCATTCTTTACATTAAGGCTTTTATAACTGTCTGAAAGCAGAGATATGATAAGCTGGAGCTGAATATCCCCACAGATTTTCTACTGCTCTTAGGGTAAAAAGCAAAATTCTTATCATGGATCCAAGATTTCATCCTGTTTGGCCTATTTCTCCAGCCTGATCTCAGTCATTCACATTCTTGCTTTTGTGTCTCAGGGCCTTTGCATATGGCCTTTCCAAAGTCTGGACTATTCTATTTACTTTCAGTGGTACCTCCTATTTTGAAGAGTCTGAAGAAGCATGATGGTGATGTGTCACATTGTAATCATAGCCCTCTGATATTTCCTTCAAATTAGTTGTCAGAGATGTATCTATAATTGAAATTATTTAATATCAATATCTACCTGTATCTACCCATCTAGATCTAGCCTGTAAAGGTTCAAAAGTCAGAATTACTGTTTCACCTCAGAACTTGACATTGGACTTAGAATATAGTGAATACTCATTAGTATATCAGTTACACTCATTAGTTGTGTTACTTGAAAAAATAAATGCATGATATTTTCATAACATATTAATGGCTTTTAGTGAAGATTTTTTCTTCATAAAATTGAATTTGATAAAAGCTTAAATCTGTTTCTTTAAATATTGACATTTGATAAATTCTTTGGATATTTTGTTTCTGAATTTTAGGTATCATCAGAAAAAGCCAATGTATGAAGCAAATGACTCTTCGGTGTCTGAATTTGTTTTCCTGGGACTTTCTACCTCCAGACCAGTGCAGCATTTCCTCCTTGCCTTCTCTACAGTGTTTTATGTCACAATTGTTCTGGGGAATCTCCTTGTTGTGTTTACAGTGACCTTTGACCCTCATCTACATTCCCCCATGTACTTCCTTCTAGCCAACCTCTCATCTATTGATTTGTGTCTTTCTACCTTAACAGTGCCTAAGATGATCTCTGACCTGTACTCTGGGCACAAAACCATATCCTTCCAGGGGTGTGTCATCCAGATATTTGTCCTTCACACGCTGGGTGGATCTGAGATGGTGCTGCTCACTGCCATGGCCTTTGACCGCTATGTGGCCATATGTAAGCCCCTGCACCACCTGACCATCATGAGCCCACGGGTGTGCCTTTTGCTTCTGTGTGGTGCTTGGGCTATTGGCCTCATTCACTCAGTGGTCCAGTTAGCTTTTGTGATCCATTTGCCTTTCTGTGGTCCTAATGAAATCGACAGCTTTTACTGTGACCTTCCTTGGTTTATCAAACTTGCCTGTGTAGATTCCTACAGAATGGAATTCATGGTCACTGCCATCAGTGGGTTCATATCCATGGGCACTTTCTTCTTGTTGATCATCTCCTATGTTTTCATTCTGGTCACAATGTGGAAACGCTCTTCAGGTGGTTTGCATAAGGCCCTCTCTACTCTGTCAGCACACATCACTGTGGTGGTTTTGTTCTTTGGACCCTGCATCTTTGTTTACATGTGGCCATTTCCCACGGTGCCAGTGGATAAGTTTCTTGCCATTTTAGACTTTTTGGTTACACCCATCCTGAATCCTGCCATTTACACACTGAGGAACAAAGACATGAAGATGGCAATGAGGAGACTGAGTTGTCAGCTCTTGGGTTTGAAGATCTCTTAAGTAACTCATGGGTGCACAAGTTACTTCAGACAACTTCGTGTAATACAAATGGTTAAATAAATATACAAAATTTGGGGCTCTTTTTTTCTGAAGTTAAGCTGGATTAAAACTCAGCATTCAAAAGACTATGATCATGACATCTGGTCCCATCACTTCATGGTGAAAAGGTGAAACAAAGCAAACAGTGACAGACTTTATTTTCTTGGGCCCCAAAATTACTGTGGATGGTGACTGCAGCCATGAAATTAAAAGACATTTGCGCCTTGGAAGAAAAGCAATGTCCAACCAAGATGACATATTAAAAGCAGAGACATTACTTAGCCGACAGCAGTCCATCTAGTCAAAGCTATGGTTTTTCCAGTAGTCATGTATGGATAAGTCATGTATTGGCCCATAAAGAAAGCTGAGTGCCAAAGAATTGATGCTTTTGAACTGTGAGTTTGGAGAAGACCCTTGAGAGTCCCTTGGACTGCAAGGAGATCAAACCAGCCAGTCCTAAAGTAAATCAGACTCCTGAATATTCATTGGAAGGATTGATGCTGAAGCTGAAGTTCCAATACTTTGGCCACCTGATGTGAAGAACTGACTAACTGAAAAAGACCTTGATTCTGGAAAAGATTGAAGACAGGAGGAGAAGGGGATGACAGAGGATGAGATGGTTGGAAGGCAACACTAACTCTATGGGCATGAGTTTGAGCATTCTCTGGGAGCTAGTGATGGACAGGGAAGCCTGATATGCTGCAGTCCATGTGGTTGCAGAGTCAGCCATGACAGAGCGACTGAACTGAACTGAACTGACCATTTTATAATATTTAGACTAGACCATTGGTTATGAGGTTACATTCAATTATCTTGTTAAATCTCTAGATAATGATTTGTTTGTCAGCCAAATTGAAGTCCCAGGAAATATTTGGACAGTTTTGGAAAAGCAGTGATTATAGACTTAGTGTTTACTGAAAGTATGGCCTTACGCATCAGACTGCCTGTATTCAACTAATCAACTGAATTTTATTAATTCAATGAATTAATTAGCGTAGAAATAATATATGCAAACTTTTCAGAAAACTATGAAATATCTTTTTTTTTATTTAAGTGCTGGATATGAATAATTACATTTTCTTTCTTTCTGAAAGACAAAAATATGTATGAGGGAATATTTATGGCCCAGAAATAAAAACAGAGGGTGAAAATTGGAGTAGAAGGAAAACAGAACATATACTATAATAGAGATTGACAGTAGGAAGGAAAACAAAAAGGAGTCTCATTTTTGAGACTGCATCCAAGTACTGCATTTCTGACTCTTTTACATCTAGTTCTGCTTTATTGACTATGCCAAAGCCTTTGACTGTGTAGATCACAATAAACTGTGGTAAATTCTGAAAGAGATGGGAATACCAGACCACTTGACCTGCCTCTTGAGAAATCTGTATGCAGGTTAGGAAGCAACAGTTAGAACTGGACATGGAACAACAGACTGTTTCCAAATAGGAAAAGGAGTATGTGAAGGCTGTATATTGTCACCCTGCTTATTTAACTTATATGCAGAGTACATCATGAGAAACGCTGGACTGGAAGAAACACAAGTTGGAATCAAGATTGCTGGGAGAAATGTCAATAACCTCAGATATGAGATGACACGACTCTTATGGCAGAAAGTGAAGAGGAACTAAAAAACCTCTTGATGGAAGTGAAAGTGGAGAATGAAAAAGTTGGCTTAAAGCTCAACATTCAGATAACCAAGATCATGGCATCCAGTCCCATCACTTCATGGGAAATAGATGGGGAAACAGTGGAAACAGTGTCACATTTTATTTTTGGGGCTCAAATATCACTGCAGATGGTGACTGCAGCCAGTCCAGGTTTGATGCAGGATACTGGATGCTTGGGGCTGGTGCACTGGGATGACCCAGAGGGAGGGTATGGGGAGGGAGGAGGGAGGAGGGTTCAGGATGGGGAACACATGTATGCCTGTGGCGGATTCATTTTGATATTTGGCAAAACTAATACAATTATGTAAAGTTTAAAAATAAAATAAAATTTAAAAAAAAGAACAAGTAAAAAAAAAATAATGAAAAAAAAAGGAAAGTTATGACCAACCTAGATAGCATATTCAAAAGCAGAGACATTACTTTGCCAACAAAGGTCCGTCTAGTCAAGGCTATGGTTTTTCCTGTGGTCATGTATGGATGTGAGAGTTGGACTGTGAAGAAAGCTGAGCGCCAAAGAATTGATGCTTTTGAACTGTGGTGTTGGAGAAGACTCTTGAGAGTCCCATGGACTGCAAGGAGATCCAACCAGTCCATTCTGAAGGAGATCAGCCCTGGGGTTTCTTTGGAAGGAATGGTGCTAAAGCTGAAACTCCAGTACTTTGGCCACCTCATGCAAAGAGTTGACTCATTGGAATAGACTCTCATGCTGGGAGGGATTGGGGGCAGGAGGAGAAGGGGATGACAGAGGATGAGATGGCTGGATGGCATCACTGACTTGATGGACGTGAGTCTTAGTGAACTCCGGGAGTTGGTGATGGACAGGGCGGCCTGGCATGTTGCGATTCATGGGGTCGCAAAGAGTCAGATACGACTGAACGACTGAACTGAACTGAACTGAAAAATGGACTGGACACAGCAGCAGAAAAAAAAATCAATGGATTCAAGACAAATCAATAGATATTATCCAAAGTGAATACAAATATGTAAAAGAATAAGAATATCAGAATATATGTGCATATATACATACACATATGAAAATAGCAGTTATTTTATTTAAGATTTATTCCTGAGATTCTTTATTGGAAATGTTACAAACTACACAGGACTATGTCATCTTTAGAAAGTAATATGGAATTGGTAGTATATCTAGATCCATGGATTTTATATAAATGGATGTAAACTTGTATAACATTTTGAGGAAGATTTCTGAAGAAAAGTTTTGTTTTGTTTAATGTAGTAATGAATAATTTGCAAACTTTAAACATAATCTAGTTCTTACAGGCTATTTGAACACTTCAGTGAATTAAAGGATTGCTGATTCCAGAGCTACTTTTTGACCTACCTGTATGATGAACTGCCTAACCCATTTATGAATAGGAAGGGAAAACAAATTCTCCAAAGGTTGTTAATATAGACATCTTTGTGTTTAATATGTATCTTCTAAAGAAATTACATTTTTGCATATGACTAAAACATGATATTGAGGGAACAAGTCTCTCTCCAGATTATGATTATGATTCAACTTTCTTTCTGAATATGATTAGGAATACTTAATGATTACTTTTGTAGATATGTCTACAGAAGGTAATAGAATGTTAACTAATTGATAGACTAATTTATCATTTTGTATAGATAAATATAGCAATATAATGCACTAACATTAAAGAAAACTTTAGAGAAGTCTATGTGAAATGCTCTACTAAAAGAAATGCACAGAATAGTAAAAAATTTTCAGATATGGTGTCAGTGTTGAAGTAACCAAAGAAGAGTAATAATTAATGTTAAAATTCTTATTAATTTAAAGTCATTCTTGAGAACAATAAAAATAATACTTATAAAGACTGGCCAAACTTCCCAAACAAAAACTCATTTTGACAATTCTGGAATACTAAAGAATTGACACAAAACTGTCATCAAGAGATATACATGATTTCCATATGTGCATTGGGGAACTCTTCCCAGTCTTCAGTAACAGAATAGGTGTGACTAATTTAAAGAACTTACAGAAAACATTCTGATAATTTGAGATGATGAAATACCAACAGAAATCCACAGTCTGTCATACTCTCTTAATGGCATTTCTAATCTCTTTATTTCTGAAAGTATAAATGATTGGATTTAGTAGTGATATGATGATCTCATAAAGTACAGCAAGGAACTTGCCCACCCAAGTAGTGCTGAGTGGAAACAGATAGATGAAGATGCAAGGCCCCAAAATAACACAACCACCGTGATGTGGGTAGTGCAAGTGGAGACAGCCTTGGATGCCCTGTGCATTGATTGATGCAGACAGTAAGCAGAATAGAAGAGTAAAAGATCAGCAAAGAATGGAGCAGATGGTGGCCAAGTACCCCACTGTCAGCATTTATCAACATTTCAAGAATATCAGTGCCCATGCAAGCTAGCTTGATCACCAAATATTATAGAAAAAACTATCCAAATCTCTGGGTCCACAGAAAGGCAATTGTATAATTATAGCTAGTTGGCTTATTGAATGCACAAAGCCAATGATCCATGGTGTCATCACTAGCTGAATGCACATTTGTGTGTTCATGATGCTAGAGTACTGGAGTGGCTTTCAGGTGGCCACATAACGGTCATAGGCCATAGACACAAGCAGCAACCCCCTCCCACCCCCGTCAAAAAAAAAAAGAGGAACAAAAACAATGTGACACATGCATGCTCTAAAGGAGATGGTCTTGTTTCCTTTGAGAAAGTTTGAGGTCAGTTTAGGAGTAATTACTGTTGAAAGCCATAAATCAATGAAAAAAAAGCTTGACTAACAGGAAGTACATTGAGGAGTGGAGATGAAGGTCAGCAGTAATTAGGAAAACAAGAAGATGTTGCCCAAAATGGTGATTAAATAAAGTGAAGAAAATATCTCTAGGAGGAAGGCCTAAAGTTGTCATGAGTCACACAGCCCGAGAAAAATAAATTCAGACACCACAAATTGGTTATTTCTTCCATTTATTCAGTTTATTCTAATTTTATCTGAAGAAAAGACATAAAAATATTTTTTTCTGAATCAAGCAAGTTTCTTATTTATTGGTGATGGAAGCTTATTCTTACATAATCACTTTGGAAAAAAATTTGTGCTTTTCTAATAAAGCTCAATACTCACACATCCTATGGTCCAGCAATTTCAGTCCTATGTGTATGCTTGAGATAAATTCTTACAACTACACATATAGAGATATTTATAATTATGCATATAAACAGGACAATGAAATATTATTCAGAATCGTAGCATATAAGATACAACTATATAAAATGACAGATATATAGCTTTTTGATACACCATAATGAAGAAAAAAGAAGTTAGCAAAATTTTTGTAAAGTAAACAGCAATATAAAAATGCTGTATTTTGTGGGAACTTCTATATATAACTATTAAAAATGATGTAAGTAATTCTAACTGTGGGAGGCTAAGGATAAGGAAGAGTATGCACACATTATCAGCTATATTATTAACTGTTTAGGTCATATATTAGTCATGTTTTTATAGATATAGTTTTATTATTGAATAAACAAGCATAAAAATTCAAAATCACCATTGAAAAAGATGTTGAATATACTATGAATCAAGAATTATGATCAATTCAGTGCTGTGGACCTGAGGTTTAGTCTGGGTTTACCCTCCCTGTTGTCTGTAACTGAAGCTATTGATGAGACTGTTTTTGTTTAAATCCACAGAGTTATCAGGTACCAAGGATAAAAATAAAAATAGAATTAGAAAGCTATAGATGTAGGAGGGGCTTTTAATTTTTTCCAGTGTGGTAAACAGAAATTTATTGAATATTTTCTTACTATGAACTGTGATCACTTTTGTGCACTTCAGTGAAAAAGAAATAGATTGTAGGTGGTGTATGTTATATCAAAGAATAAAAGCATATGCCTGCTTTTTCACCTAATACTAGCTTAATAGGCTGTCAATGTTATTTTAATTAAATTAGAAAGGGCAACATATTGCTGCTATATAAAACTATATTAATAATACTGTTAAAATAATTATATAAAATAAGTATGTAATTTTTAACTCTAAGTAAAAGAAGTAAGCCTAAATATTCTAAGAGTATAGCTGTAAAATCAAATGAGTTAGAGCAGAACTCACAAAATAATCAAAAGTTAGGAAAATTAAAAATAAGAATTGAAAAAAAATTCATTTTATTCTTTGAACTGCTAATTTTAGGGCCATGGGAAAACTAAACATCCCTGTTTCTTTATATCTCCCTGTCACTCTCTCTCTGAATACCTCTCATATGATAGAAATTTTCACCTACATTGTCTAAAATAATCTTCACAATAACTAAATGAAATAAGTTAAATATTCTTACTATTCTGAGTTTGGCTCTCAGTGCAATCTGTTGGAGTTTCAGAGTGAGAAATAGCATGACTAAAGTGTAATCTGAATGTTCTCTGATGCCAGGCCTTCATCTATGTTGTCATTCTTTCTCTCCTGTTCAGTTCCAAGAGTATAATTCCATTTCCAGGGTAACTATTAATTATTATAGGCTTTGAGAGATTTCTCTCCATAATCTCTATCAGATTCTTTCCAGAGTTAAATTAATAACCATCACTTTTCTAAATATTTAGAAATTTCTATTAATTACAGTTATATATCTGTATCCAGAACACAGTTTTCCTTAACTTAAAGAAAACTGTAGACCCTGATGATTGTGGCTCTGTGACTACCTGAATATTACCTCAAAGAGGGCACCTCTGTAGCTGTAAGACTGTAGGAGTTACTCTTTTTGATGCTATAGGGAGTCCAGAAATTTCAAAATGTACCTTGGAGAAGAAACCCTTGATATTTCTGAAAGTTATGCAAAAATTCTAAACCATTCTAATTAGTGTGCATGGAAATATAGCATTAAAAGATTGTCTTAAATATGACAGAGAAAGAGAACCAAGGGATAAGTTAAGAAGTTTACAAAATGTAGTGTAGAGTGTATCTTCTTACCAGAGAGAAACCACGGGGTCACAGAGAGTCAGACACAAGTGAGCGTACATGTACGCAAAGGCAATATTATCGATATTCTTCAAAATATTTTAAGGGAAGCTTACCTTTTATTTTCATTTATACAAATTATATGATTTAGTTAAGGACAAGAATCCAATACTTTAGTGACCTGAGAAGGAAATATGATAACATGTGTCTATCTGCCCATGGCTGTTACATTTTTTTCATCAGAATAAAATTATTCACATATTGGTGTTTATGGTTTCAGTTTGTTTTCTATGCAGTTACATACTTACATGTGCACATCTCTCTCTCTCTCTCTCTCTCTCTATATATATATATATATGCATACACACATATATATATATACATGTATGGTGGAGTTTTTTCCTTTGAGATATAGAGTATGGGGGGATATTTTAAATTCAACTAATTTAAAATAATATTATGCTTAAATATATTTCATTCAATGCAAATGGCTGTTTTAGACAAATAAAAAGAAATTAGAGAAAATTTATGCAACTTCACATTTTTAGAGTTCTCTTTGCACTTTGGGAATGAATGGCAGGGTTTGGAAAGCAGGCATGAAAAGAATGAAGTAGAAGAGTGGGATTATTACACTTGACATTAACTATGTGGATAGTGTCAGTGATGTCAATCCACCACTAGTCAACTCAGCTGATGATCAGGCATAGGAGGGTCTTCTATCTTGACACACTGGAGACAGTGAAAAGTTAGGTGCTTGTCAAGGGATCATGAATTCATGAGGATGAATGAATATGTGAAGCACAGGAGATTTTAGTGTAATGAAATTCTTTATGATAACTGTAATTAAGAATATATTGTCTTAGGCATTTTCTATGTCTTCTGCGAGGGCCTAAATGCAATGGCACTCTAGAAACAATGAGCACGTTTATTTCTAATTCCATTATCCGTAAATGGAATCAGGGATCTTTGGAGATAGGGCTATTGTTGGAATAGGAAATTAAGATACAAGATAATCTGGGAGCATCTTTTAGTCCCAGAGAATAGAATGCTCAAACATACATAAACTCACAAAATTTGATGTGGCTATACATCAAAGAGGCTTCAGAGCCAAATGAAAATATTCCCAATAGCAGTGTTTGATTATAATCCAGATTATAAAATAAATATCCATGATTTCATACTAATATAAATGATTGAATAAATTAGTACATGGGGTAGCAAAGTATGCAGGAGAATTAGAGATAAATTGCGTAGCACGCTACCCTAATCAAGGGGAGCATAGCTTCTCATTCCTTAAATGTGGGCTGAGTATAGTGACTTTTCTCAAAATACAGTGTGGATAGTACGGAAAGTAAATCTACAGTGAGGGAACCTGACATTTCAGGCAAACGATCAAGGTCAACATCAGCAGACATAAATCATGGTGATGGTATAGACACTTGATGCTGCTAAGTCACTTCAGTCGTGTCTGACTCTGTGCGGCCCCATAGACGGTAGCCCACCAGGCTCCCCTGTCCCTGGGATTTTCCAGGCAAGAACACTGGAGTGGGTTGCCATGTCCTTCTCCAATGCATGAAAGTGAAAAGTGAAAGTGAAGTCGCTCAGTCGTGTCCGACTCTTAGCGACCCCATGGACTGCAGCCTACCAGGCTCCTCCATCCATGGGATTTTCCAGGCAAGAGTACTGGAGTGGGGTGCCATCCCCTTCTCTGGTGTAAAAAATGGCAGATCACCTGTGGTGTGCATCCCCTGAACCCCTAACTTTGGTATAATCATGAGAAAATGCCAAATACATTTTAGTGGGGTGATAACCTTCCTACTTTGCCCTTCCTCATAAAGTTAAACAGAATTATCATAAAACTCATCAATTCTGCTCCTAGTCTATAACCCCAAAGAATTAAAAACAAGTATTAAAATCTCGTAATGAGTATTTAGAACTATTCACAATGGGCAAAGGTGTTCATCCACATGTTCATCCACTGATGAATGGATTGACAAATGTGGTAATCCATACAGAGGAATACCATTCAGACACAGACACATATCAGATACACATTTCAATATGGATGAAAATAGTCTGGGACTAAGTCAAAGTGATGATCCCTCAATATAATGAATGCCTAAATGCCATTGGTTTGTAGCTCTCAAATGGTTGATTTTACATTATGTTAATTTATCTTAATAACATAAAATGTAGCACTAAAAAGATAAACTAGTAAATATTATTTTCCACTATGAATTAAGATTTTAGTTATCAACTTTTTTTAGCTTATTTAAAAAAAAAACATACTTGGATAATGTGTATTTTTGATGTAAAAGAGAATGCTACAATTCTAACACTAAGATTTCGTTCATTTCTTTCTAGGCTGAATGTTATGTAGAAATTAGTCTAAATTTTTGTAAAATGAGAATAATAGCAGTTTAATAAAAAGAATTTTAGTATAATATGTTGAAATGTAGCTCTTATAATAATGTTAAATTTTATAAGAATGGTGATATTTGATCTTCTGTGTGTACACATTGCTTTTCTGAGCAGTATTATAGAGTTAGAGATATTCGGTATTAGTATTAGAGTTAGTTAATGAATAAAAAAATCACAGCACTGAATGCCAAGGTACACAAATTATTTCCCCTTAACTGTGAAGTCACAGTCTTATTTCTCATCAGGTGAGGAAGAATATGGGATTTCCATCTCACTGTTTGGTTAGACATAATAAATGAGATCGTATAGGTATTATACTCAGAAAAGTGCAAAGCTTAATACACTTGTGAACTTCTCTTTAATACATCATGGCATTGATCTAAAAAATAAGCAGCATAGCTAGGGAATGAATTCATAAACTTCGAGATCAGAATATTTTTTCACTTGAATATTCATTTTGATTTTAGTATTCTGACATTTGCCAACATACTTATTTCTGTTTTTAAGATATTATCATGGCCAAAATGGGATTGGTAATTATATCAATGAGGTAAAAGCAGGGATAGGGTTTCTAGGAATATTGCATGAATATGTTTCCATTAGAATTTGAAATAATTTTTACTAATGAGTGTGTTAATAGGCATTCCTTTTTCACTAGTATTGGTCTAAATGATATTGATCAGTAGGTATTAAAATATTAGGAGATAAGTTTCCTTGAATATATTTTGCTGTCACAGTTTATTAATCATAGCTTCCTTTTATTCACATTTACTTTTTAAATCAAGCTTCTAATATTTTTTTTTCTCTTAATGGCATGGGAATTCAGGTAGAAATCTCATAATAAACGGCCTGGGGACTCAGGTCACTGAGTCATCAAAGGGCCACCCAAAAGTGTTGTTAGAGCTGGACTAGTTGTAAGGAGTACTAACCACGGAGATCAAAGAGGGAACACTTCTTAAGAGGTTCATTTATAGTGAAAACATTGTTTTCTGGGGCCTTTTTTCGGGAAGTGAGGTCAGGTAAGTGAGGACAGTATAATTTAAGTGAATAGCCTGTTAAAATTACCAGCTGCTTTCCCTCTATGGGCAAAGTATAGCAACTCTGCTACAACATTTCAAAAATTCTCCCCTCTCCACCCCACCACTTTGCCTCCCACTCTCTCTAATCTCTATTTCTGGTTTTCAGTTCAACATACATTTTTTGGAACTTGTTGAACCTATACAAGTGCCAGTCTTTCCAAGGGGAAGTTTTACTTTTCAGATTGCAAGAAGCTCTTCATGTGCCTGGATTGTATCTGAATTTACAGGGAAATTTTTAGATCTGGATTATATTTCACTTAAACTAGGAAGGACCTTGGGAATTGGTTTTGATGTGAATCATCTTTGACCTGTCATTTTTTTCATGGCAACTTCTAGAATGAAAATTGCTTTTTAATTCTACTGGCATCAGTTTTCAATGAGAATAATAAAAAAAACCAGTGTGTTTACCAATAAACTGTTATCAATTTTCAAGGTATATGTACATGCATGCCCACAGACATCCAACCCCTTGTCTTCTCTCCCAAATTCACATGATTTCGTCCCTGCTCTCAAGAAGCTCATACCCTTTGCAGAAGAGACAGAGAAACTAGTCAATTGTAAATTATACTGTCATGAAAAAGTTATCATGAGAACTTCACAAGTAAGATGTGATAGCAGGGTGGAGGAATATCTCATGCAGACTGGAGGAAAGAGAGGGGTATCACTGAGTAATAACTGACAGAAATTTTAGAACAAGAATTAATTAGCCAAGGGACAAATGTAGAGAAAACTATAGGGCAGAACAAAAGTATGAGTAACCCTCATATCAATGAAAGAACAATTGTCTTAGTAGTTCATGTGATTTGTGAGGTGGAGTTGTGAGATCAGAGGCTGGGAAAATGGGTTGTAGGCTGTTGCATTATGTGCCTTGCTGAGACATTGTATTGAGAGAAGTTACTGAGAGTTTGTAATTGGTGAGCAGGCAAAAAAGACTCAGGAACCACTCCTAAGGTATGCTGTTCTGACTGCTTCCTTTTTAATTGTTATGCTATTCCTTCTTGCTTGCTTCTATTCTTTCCTTTTTCTTTTGACTACTGTGCCTGTGTCTTCTGTCTCCTCTCTTTTCATCTCTTTCCTTACTAGTATCAATCAACTAAATGATAGATAAATTTTACAGCCCTAGCAGTAGACTGCCACAAAGAGAAGATTTTTTTCTTGGCCGTTGATTTCTTATGGACAACACTTTCTGTTAAGGAGCTATTGTGATTTTCTATGAGTAAACAGTTGTTGACACACTTGTAAAACTTTATTTCAGTTTTTAAATGCTTGATTAAGTGGTACTACCGTCATGGCTCAGAGGGTAAAGCATCTGCCTGCAGTGCGGGAGATCGATCCCTGGGTCGGGAAGATCCCCTGGAGAAGGAAATGGCAACCCACTCCAGTATTCTTGCCTGGAGAGTCCCATGGATGGAGGAGCCTGGTAGGCTACAGTCCACGGGATTGCAAAGAGTTGGACACGACTGAGCGACTTCACTTCACTTCACCATCACTACAATCTGAATTTGAAGGTTATACATCTGGTACTCTTATTCTGTATTTTCACAATAAATTTCATTTTTAAGTCAAAAGCCAATACCAGGTTGTTTTAGACCATTTGAATAATACAGAAATGTAGGTCTTAGGAGATGAAAGCCACGTGTATCCTATTTTGAGGATTCACTATTTGTAATATTTGGTGTGCAGTTTTGGAACTTTTTTCAAGTACAAACATATTTCATAAAAAGAATTCTGTTTTTGCCATTAGAGGCTCTTGATTTAATCCAGTATTTGGATGGTTGTTTTAGTTGTTTCCAGTTATTTGCTGCTGCTGCTGCTGCTGCTAAGTCGCTTCAGTCGAGTCCGACTCTGTGCGACCCCATAGATGGCAACCTACCAGGCTTCCCCGTCCCTGGGATTCTCCAGGCAAGAACACCAGAGTGGGTTGCCATTTCCAATTATTTAAATACGCATAAAAAACTGCCATCAGCATTTTACCAATTTAAGACACAGTATTGATCATCATGTAACGATTTTTACAGGAATTAATACTTGGCTATGAATATACATACCCAAATATCTTACTCTAATACTTTTGACTTCACATCTAGATGATGATAACCTTATGATTACTCATGAGAACAGTACCTGAATTTTCATGTACCATCAAATGTAACTATGTTTCTGAATTGTATGATGCCTCATGTACGATAGCATGCAGTGTTTTGCTTTCTGTGACTGGCTTATTTCACTTTCTCTATGTTTAATCGCAAGTTGCTCTTGTGCTTTTTGGAAACGGCAGGAAATTTTTGTTCTTTTAAGTTGAATATTATGTTGGTGTTTGTGTGCTGTGTGTGTGTATCACATTTGCTTTATCCATTCATTGACAAAGAGAAAAACAGGAAAAAATAATCACCTAATTTTCTTACTACTACCAACAATTTTTAATTACTACTTTTTAAAAAACTAACCTTTTATTGGTCTTTGAAACAGTTTTAAATATTTTTTACATATGAAAACAAAGTAAATATACATTGTTTTGTACACCAATGTATATTTTAAAATCTACATATTGCATGATCATAGCCTTTAGATAGAGATTTGATTATAGCCCCTTTGAAATGTCACACCCACTGCAGTTAACTCTGATGATTGTCCTGTTCATTCTCCCTTGTTCTGTCCATATCTATTTTTTTCCCAGTTATTGGCTGTAAAATCCTCCATCCACTGCCCCTGTATCAGGGCCTCCTGGCAGCACCCCTGCAGTGTTTCCTTTTGGCTGCAAGACCCACTTCACAACCATTACCCTCACGATGTCCTTCCTCACTGGCCTGGCTGCCTACTTGTCTCTTCTTGGCTATAACAGTTTCAAGGGGCTCCAACAGACTTAAGGTGCTTTCCCACTGAGGCAGTGCAGAGTTGTGTCCACGGGAGAGCCCAGGCGTGGTGGTGGGGAGAGCCCAGGCGTGGTTTGGAGTGCCAAGGGAGGAGTGATGAGAGAGAGCGTGGTTGTTGGTGTGGGGCCTGGAGGAAAGCTTAGTGGTGGCTGTGCAAGTGGGGGACTCCTGGTATTTAATTCAGATGTGGAACAAGCATCAGTAATTTGGTTTGTTTCAAGATACAGTTGTTTAATATTATGTCTAAAAGAAATAGTATGTGTATTAGGTTGAACTCTATAAAATTGATATTTGATCAAATATGAACTGACTGAAAGAATAATCTCTTATGACTCAAACTAATAAATGCATATAAGCCTGGAGAGGAACAATTTAGTGATAAGAATTAAAGATATGCATTTTCTATTTTCTCCTTAGACATACAAGTTTTAAAAATGAGTTTCCTGTATATCTTTCTTGTGAACTTCTCAGTTTTTAAATGGCTGTTATTCATATATTTCATAGCAATGAATTTTATTCCTATATATGAGTAATAATACACTTCCAAGATGAAAGAACTATGAATATTTAATTCATATTTATTTAACTATGAAGATGCTCCATTGCAGACTTTTATGTTATTTCTAAATTTTTTTATAATTTTTTTTATCATTGATGCCTCTTGTAGCTTAACTGTTAGTTTATCTAGTTTCAATACACTAAGAAAATTTTCTTTTTTACTGAAGTATAGTCGATTAATTATTTTATATGTTTTAGGTAAACAGCAAAGTGATTCATTAATATATATATATGTATATATATCTCTATATATACATATATATTCTTTGGCAGATTCTTTTCCATTAGAAATTATTACAAGATATTAAATATAGTTGTCTCTGCTATAGAATAGCTTTTGTTATTTATCTATTTTGTATATAGTAGAGTGTATATGTTTTCACTTGACTTAGTCATAAATAGTGAAAATTTTGAAGTTTAGGTGTCTATTTCTGAAGTACCTTCTAAACAAATTGAATTTCTTTTCTCTTTATCAGTGTATGAATGTGACTTTTTCCTCATAGCTTCACCCATGATTTCATCAATTTTTTTAAACCTTTGAAATTTGTTAATACAGAATAGCACCCAACGCAATCTTATTTACATTTCTTTGAGTGAGAGTTTAACTTTTCATATGACTATCAGTTATTAGGATTTCTTCTGTGTCAGTAGTCTTATATGGTTTTCTCATTGTAAATTTGGTATACCACACTTTCTATTTAATCTCTCTGGAGGAACTAATTTCATAAAGAAATATTAGTCATCTTTCTGATATTTTATAACTTGTTTTTCAGTGTGTTTTTAATTTTTATTTTATAGTGCTTATATATCCATATAAGATATCTATGTAGCTATGTATACAAATTTTGTACATATACCTATATCTAAGTATAGTAAGAACTGAATATTATGGATAGTGCCAACTATTTTTCCTCCCTTATTTGTTAATGAGATATTCTTAGAATGACTTTTAGATGTTAAATGTTTGTTTAAATATTATTTTTCTTTCTTTTGATTTGTTACCCTTTTGATGTTTAAATATCATTTTGAAACTTTCTTGAGTTTACGATGAGAGGCAATAATCTATGCATTTACAAGTTTATCTGTTGTGCCAACACCATTGGATGAATAATTCACCCTGTCCACACTGGTGTGATATGATTCTTCAATAGTCTCTTGAGGTTACTCATTTATTCTGGCCCTCTCCTTCCATTGTTTACATTGAGGTTTTTATAACTCTCTGAAAACAGAAATATTATCAGCTAGAGCTGAATATCCCCCCAGATTTTCTACTGCTCTCAGGGTAAAAAGCAAAATTCTTATTGTGGATCAAATATTTCATCCTGTTTGGCCTATTTCTCCAGCCTGATCTTAGTCATTCATATTCTTGTCCCCCCAAATTGTGTCTCAGGGCCTTTGCACACAGCATTTCCAAAGTCTGGACTACTCTACTTAATTTCAGTGATAGCTCATATTTTGCAGAGCCTAAATAATCATGATGGTGATGTGTCACATTATCATAGCCCTCTGATATTTCCTTCAAATTAGTTGTCAGAGATGTATCTGTATTTAAAGTTATTTAATGTTGATCTATCTGTATCTATCCATCTAGATCAAACCTGTAAAACTTCAAAAGTCAGAATTTCTGTTTCACCTCAGAACTTGACATTGGACTTAGAATATAGTAGATACTCATTAGGATATGAGTTACACTCGTTAGTTGTGTTACTTGAAGAAATAAATTAATGCATGATATTTTCATAACATATTAATGGCTGTTAGTGAAGTTTTTTTCTTCATAAAATTGAATTTGATAAAAGCTTAAATCTGTTTCTTTAAATATTAATATTTGATAAGTTCTTTGGATATTTTGTTTCTGGATTTTAGGTATCATCAGAAAAAGCCAATGTATGAAAGAAATGACTCTTCAGTGTCTGAATTTGTTTTTCTGGGACTTTCTGCCTCTAGACCAGTGCAGCATTTCCTCCTTGCCTTCTCTACAGTGTTTTATGTCACAATTGTTCTGGGGAATCTCCTTGTTGTGTTTGCAGTGACCTTTGACCCTCATCTACATTCCCCCATGTACTTCCTTTTAGCCAACCTCTCATTTATTGATTTGTGTCTTTCTACCTTAACAGTGCCTAAGATGATCTCTGACCTGTACTCTGGGCACAAAACCATATCCTTCCAGGGGTGTGTCATCCAGATATTTGTCCTTCACACGCTGGGTGGATCTGAGATGGTGCTGCTCACTGCCATGGCCTTTGACCGCTATGTGGCCATATGTAAGCCCCTGCACTACCTGACCCTCATGAGCCCACAGGTGTGCCTTTTGCTTCTGTGTGGTGCTTGGGCTATTGGCCTCATTCACTCAGTGGTCCAGTTAGCCTTTGTGATCCATTTGCCTTTCTGTGGTCCTAATGAAATCGACAGCTTTTACTGTGACCTTCCTTGGTTTATCAAACTTGCCTGTGTAGATTCCTACAGAATGGAATTCATGGTCACTGCCAACAGTGGGTTCATATCCATGGGCACTTTCTTCTTGCTGATCATCTCCTATGTTTTCATTCTGGTCACTGTATGGAAACGCTCTTCAGATGGTTTGCGCAAGGCCCTCTCTACTCTTTCAGCGCACATCACTGTGGTGGTTTTGTTCTTTGGACCCTGCATCTTTGTTTACATGTGGCCATTTCCCACAGTGACAGTGGATAAGTTTCTTGCCATTTTAGACTTTTTGGTTACACCCATTCTGAATCCTGCCATTTATACATTGAGGAACAAGGACATGAAGACAGCAATGAGGAGACTAGTAACTCATGGTAGCACAGCTTATTTCAAACAACTTCATGAAATACAAGTGGTTATATACAAATTTGGGGCTGTTTTTTTCTGAAGTTACCATTTTATAATATTTAGACTAGACCATTGGTTATGTTGTTACATTGAATCATCATGTTAACTCTCTAGATAAAGATTTGTCAGCCAAATTAAAGCCCCAATAAGTATTTGGACATTTTTGGCAAAGCAATGATTAGACACTTGTGTCTGCTGAAAGTATGGCCTTATGCATCAGACTGCCCATATTCAATTAATCAACTGAATTTTATTAATTCAATAATGTAGAACTAATACCTGCAAATTTTCAGAAAATTATGAAATATATAACTCTCCAATTTAAATGCTGGATATAAATAATTAAATTTATCCTTCCTTCTGAAAGACAAAAATATGTGTCTGGGAGTATTTATGACCTGGGGCAAAAAACAGCGAGTGAGAGGTGGAGTAGAGAGAAAATGGATCAGATGCTGTAATAGAGATTGACAGATACGGGGAAGGAAAACAAGAAGGAGAACCTCATAAACAGTATGTTTTATGAGTTTGAATATGTGCATCCCTTGCTTGTTTCATTTCAAATGGACTCAAGTCATCTCCAGTTGACTTAGGACAGGAAAATTTATGTATGTCGGTACTTCACAATCTTTGAAACTGTGACTTAATCCATCGATGAATATTCATCAAACATCAGAATGTGTTGATCTGACTATAGCCTGGATGGTATTATTATTATCCAACAACTACTCTATCCAAATTTTTTGCTGTTTTCCCTAGTAACTCATATAACTCTCAGTTCAGTTCAGTTGCTCAGTCGTGTCCGACTCTTTGTGACCCCATGAATCACAGCACGCCAAGCCTCCCTATCCATCACCAACTCCCGGAGTTCACTCAAACTCACGTCCATTGAGTCGGTGATGCCATCCAGCCATCTCATCCTTTGTTGTCCCCTTTTCCTCCTGCCCCCAATCCCTCCCAGCATCAGCATCTTTTCCATTGAGTCAACTCTTCACATGAGGTGGCCAAAGTACTGGAGTTTCAGCTTTAGCATCAGTCCTTCCAAAGAACACCCAGGGCTGATCTCCTTTAGAATGGACTGGTTGGATCTCCTTGCAGTCCAAGGGACTCTCAAGAGTCTTCTCCAACACCACAGTTCAAACGCATCAATTCTTTGCGCTCAGCTTTCTTCACAGTCCAACTCTCTCATCCATACATGACCACTGGAAAAACCATAGCCTTGACTAAATGGACCTTTGTTGGCAAAGTAATGTCTCTGCTTTTCAATATGCTATCTGCTGCTGCTGCTGCTAAGTCACTTTAGTCGTGTCCGACTCTGTGTGACCCCATAGATGGCAGCCCACCAGGCTCCCCTGTCCCTGGGATTCTCCAGGCAAGAACACTGGAGTGGGTTGCCATTTCCTTCTCCAAAGCATGAAAGTGAAAAGTGAAAGTGAAGTCACTCAGTCGTGTCCGACTCTTAGCGACTCCATGGACTGCAGCCCACCAGGCTCCTCTGTCCATGGGATTTTCCAGGCAAGAGTACTGGAGTGGGGTGCCATGTCTCAATACATGGGTCTTAAATATGTGTTAGTGTGTATGATCTGTGTAAATTACAAAACCTATTTAATTTATAGCTGGCTTTGACAACTAGAAGGCTGAGCCAGGTTCACTGTGAAGCTATGAAAGGACACTATGTCCTGAGTATTTGTGATCACAATTCTTTCAGGATTATGCAATCAGTTTTTATTTCATATTTTTCTGTTTGCAATTATTTTGTAATTTGATTTATATTTTTAGTTGATTTTTTTTAGGTACATTAAGTTAGAAAGTACAATATAAAGCCAAAACTCTGATTGAGGAATTTGCCTTACTTTTGAAAGTAGCAGGAGAATAGAGAAGACTAAAGTTGTAAGCTCAAAAGTTCTGAAAGGCAATAGGAAACCACCTGAACTCTATAAGACTAAAGAGCAAAAGATCTATTAGAATCATAATCCAAATGTGGAAGGGATATATCCAAGAAACAGTAGCAAACCTTAACTGTACCAAGTCTTATAAAAATTACACTGCAGAATCAAATAGGGTAGTACTTGATCAGATTGAAGTGATCACACCTTAACATTTTATGCCTCAGAGAGGAAGGAGTAGATTATTTCTGAAGGAATTTATTATATCAGCACTATATGATCTTTGATATACAATGTGTAAAATATAAAAAAATAGTTGTGGAATATGCAAGAAGCAGGGATATGTGATTGATAATTAGTGGGGAATGAGTTAAGAGAAGCAGACCACATAAAACACAATTTGTGAAATCAGAAGAGAGCATAAAATAATTGATATAGTTAAAAGACATTAAGAATTTGAAAAACTGAAAAAAATTACACAGAGGAACAGAATATCTAAGAAAGAACCAAGTGATTTTAGAATCAAAAAGGAAATGTGCAATATTATGAATTTAAGAAGACAAAAACAGATTGGACACAGCAGAAGGAAAAAATCAGTAGATTCAAGACAAATTAATAGATATTATCCATAATACAAAGATATAAAAGAATATAAGAATAAATTTTATAAAAGAGTAAAAATAGCAGAATGCATGTGCATATATACATACACATATGAAAATAGCAGTTATTTTACTTAAGGGTTTATTCCTGAGATTGTCTATTGGAAATTCACAAAATACAAAGGATCATGTCATTTTTAGAAAAGAATATGAAATTGGTAGTATATCTAGATCCATAGATTTCATATAAATGGATGTAAACATATAACATTTTGAGGAAGATTTCTGAAGAAAAGTTTTGTTTAATGTAGTAATAAATTATTCACAAGCTTTGAACATACTCTAGTTCTTACAGGCTATTTGAACACTTCAGTGAATTAAGTGGATAATTTATTCCAAAGCTACATTTTTTGACCTACCTAATGATGAACTACCTAACCCATTTATGACTAGGAAGGAAAAAAGCAAAATCTCCAAAAGTTGTTGATATAGCCATCTTTGTATTTAATGGGCTTCCCTGATAACTCAGCTGTTAAAGAATCCACCTGCAATGTGGAAGACCTGGGATCAATCCCTGGTTTGGGAAGATGCCCTGGAGAAGGGAAAGTCTAACCCACTCCAGTATTCTGACCTGGAGAATTCCACAGACTGTATAGTCCATTGGGTTACAAAGAGTTAGACACGACTAAGTGAATTTCACTTCACTTCACTTGTATTTAAGATATATCTTTTAAAGATATTAAAAAAAAAAAGTGTACTGTTTCACAAATGACTAAAACATGATGTTAAGAGAAAAAAAACTCTCCAGATTAGGATTATGACTCAATTTCCTTTCTGAATATGATTAAAAATATTTAATGATTACTTATATATATATGTTTATAGAATGTTAATAGAATGTTATCTAATTGATAGCTAATTTATCATTTTATAAAGATAAATATAGCAATATAATGCACTAACTTATTAAAGAAAATTTTGGAGAAGGCCTATGTGAAATGCTCTTTAAGAAATGCATAGAATAATAGAAAATTTCTTGATATGGTGGTCAGCATTGAAGTAATACTAAGAATCATAATAATTAACATTAAAATTCTTACTAATTTCAAGTAATTCTTGAGAACAATCAAAATCACACTTATAAAGACTGGCCACATTTCCCAAACAGGAACTCATTTTTGCAATTCTAGAATACTAAAGAATTGATACAAAACTTTCTTCAAGAGATATACATGATTTCTATATGTGAATTAGGAAACTCTTCCCAGTCTTAAATAACAGGATAGGTGTGGCTAATTTAGGGTGCTCACAGAAGACATTCTGATAATTTGAGATGATGAAATACCAACAGAAATCCACAGTCTGTCATCATAGCCACTTAATGGCATTTCTAATCTCTTTGTTTCTTAAAGTATAAATGACTGGATTTAGTAGTGGTGTGATGATCGCATAAAATACAGCGAAGAACTTGCCCACCCAAGTGGTGCTGAGTGGAAAAAGAGAGATGAAGATACAAGGCCAAAGAATAAAATGACCACCGTGCTGTGGGCAGTGCAAGTGGAGAGAGCCTTGTATGCCCTGCACCTGGATTGATGGCAGACAGTAAGCAGAATATAAAAGTAAGAGATCAGCAGTAGAATGAAGCAGATGGTGGCCAGTACCCCGCTGTCAGCATGAATCAACATTTCTAAGACATAAGTGTCCAAGAAAGCTAGCTTGATCACCAATCGAATATCACAGAAAATACTATCCAATTCTCTGGATCCACAGAAAGGAAATTATATAGTTAGTAGGCTTATTGAATGCACAAAGCCAGTGATCCATGATGTCATCACTAGCCGAATGCACATTTGTGTGTTCATGATACTAGAGTAATGGAGTGGCTTGCAGATGGCCACATAAAGGTCATAGGCCATGGACACAAGCAGCACCATTTTGCCCCATCAAAAAAAATGTCCCCCCAAAAATCTGAGACACGCATGCTCTAAGGGAGATGGTCTTGTTTGCCTTGAGAAAGTCTGAGGTTAGTTGAGGCGTGGTTACTGATGAAAGGCATACGTAAATGAATGAAAGATTGACTAATATGAAGTACATAGGGGAGTAGAGATGAAGGTCAGCAATAATTAGCAGCACAATGAAGATGTTGCCTAATATGGTGATTAAATAAAGTGAGTAAAATATCATTAGGAGGAAGGCCTATAGCTCCCATAAATCACACAGCCCAAGGAAATTAAATCCGGACACTACAGACTGGTTCAGTTCAGTCCAGTTCAATTGCTCAGTCGTGTCCGACTCTTTGTGACCCCATGAACCACAGACTTTTTACTTCTTCCTTTTACTTCAGTTTATTCTAATTTTATCTGAATAAAAGACATAAAAATATATTTTCTGAATCAAGCAGGTTTCTTATTTATTGCTGATAGAAGCATTTACTTACATAGTCACTTTGGAAAAAAATTGTCCTTTTCTTGTAAAGCTCAATATTCATACATCCTGCTGCTGCTGCTGCTAAGTCGCTTCAGTCGTGTCCGACTCTGTGCGACCCTGTAGACGGCAGCCTACCAGGCTCCTCCATCCTGGGGATTCTCCAGGCAAGAACGCTGGAGTGGGTTGCCATTTCCTTCTCCAATGCATGAAAGTGAAAAGTGAAAGTGAAGTTGCTCAGTCGTGTCTGACTCTTAGCAACCCCATGGACTGCAGCCCACCAGGCTCCTCTGTCCATGGGAGTTTCCAGGCAAGAGTACTGGAGTGGGGTGCCATTGCCTTCTCCGCTTGTACATCCTATGGTCCAGCAATTTCAGTCTCATTTGCATGCTTGAGATAAATTCTTACAACTGTATATATGGAAATATTTATAATTATACATATAAACATGACAGTGGAATATTATTCTGAAATAAAACATAAAATACAACTATATAAAATGACAGAGATGTATCTTTTTGAGACATAGTAATGAATAAAAAAGAGGTCATCATAATGTTTATAAAGTGAACAGCAATAGAAAATGGTGTATTTTATAGGGACTTCTATGTATAAACTATGTATTTAAAATGATGTAAGTAACTCCAGCTGTGGGGAAGTAAGGATCAGGATGAGTATGCACACATTATCAGCTATACGATATTATGAGCTATTTAGGTCTTGTATTAGTCATGTTTTTATAGCTATAGTTTTGTTGTAAATAAACAAGCAAACAAATTCAAAATAGACATTGAGAAATTTGTGAATGTGCTATGAATTAAGAATTATGATCAATTCAATGCTGTGGTCCTGGGGTTTTACGTGAATATAATCTCCCTGTTGTTTGTAATTGAAGCTATTGATGACACTGATTTCATTAAAAGAAAATTAGAAAGTAATAGATGTAGGGGGGGCTTTTAATTTTTTCCAGTGTGGTAAACAGGAATTTATTGAATATTTTCTTACTATGATCTGTGATCACTTTTGAGCACTTCAGTGAGAAAGAAATAGATTGTAGGTGGTGTATGATCTATCAAAGAATAAAAGCTTATGCCTACTTTTTCACCTAACAGTAGCTTAATAGGTTTTAAATATTATTTTAGTTAAATTACAAAAGGCAAAGTATTACTGCTAAGGTAATTATATAAAAACTATATTAATAATATTGTTAAAATTAATTATATGAAATAGGTATGTAATTTTTAACTCTACCCTAAGTAGCAGAAGTAAGCCTAAAGATTCTAAGAGTATAGCTGAAAATCAAATGAGTTAGAGCAGAACTCACACAAAAAAATCAAATGTTAGGACAATTAAAAATTAAAATAAATGGGACAATTTATTTTCTTTGAGCTGCTAATTTCAGGTTATGGGAAAACTAAACCTTTCTCTTCCTTTGTCACTCTCTCTCTGAATACCTCTCATATGCTAGAAATTTTCACCCATATTGTCTAATCTTCACAATAACCAAATAAAATAAAATAAGTGAAATATTTATTACTATTCTGAGTTTGGCTCCCAGTGTAACCTGTTAGAGTCTCAGCGCTTGGAAACAGCATGACTGGAGTGCAATCCCGATGCTCTCTGATGCCAGTCCTGCATCTGTGCTGTCATTCTGCGTCTCCGGTTCAGTTCCAAGAGCAAAATCCCATTTCCAGGGTAACTCTTGACTATTTCAGGCTTTGAGAGATTTCTGTCCATAATCTCTATCAGGTTCCTTCCTGAGTTAAATCAATAACTATCACTTTTCTCAATATTTGGAAATTTCTGTTAATTACAGTTACATATCTGTACCTAGAACATAGTTTTCCTTAAGTCAAGAAAACTGTAGACCCTGATGACTGTGGATCTGTGAGGACCTGAATATTACCTCAAAGAGGGCACCTACATAGCTATGAGACTGTGTACTCATTTTGATTATATAGAGAGTCCAGAAGGTCCACCAATACCTTGGAAAAGAAATCTTTGCTATTTCTAAAAGTTATGGAACAATTCCAACCTTTCTAATTAGTGTGCATGGAAATATGGCATTAAAACATTGTCTTCAAAATGATAAGAAAGGGAACTAAGGGAGAAGTTAAGAAATTTAGTGTGCAGAGTGTATCTCTTCACCAGAAAGGCACCATATTTGACCACACTTCTTCCCGAGAATAAAACATTGTCCATATTCTAAATAGACTCTGAAATAGAATCATTTTGCATCAAAACAAAGAATCCACTTTCTGCTGTGACCAGCGTTCATGGGGGAGTGTGAGGCATATATTTAGTATAGAGAAAGGCCTCTGGAGTAGGAAATTTTTCAAGCTACTCATGCTATGTTCTTTTGAGACCACTTCATTCTGATCTCTCTGAATTAAGAATATCATCTGGAAAGTGTGTCTTTTGTCAAGATAAGACTAAGAACTGGTGAGGACAATAATAAAAGTTCTAATGAAGAATAGAGAGACATTTTAAAGTGTCAAAAGTTTCTTTGATTATTTGAGCAATGATCATGATTAAAAAATGAGTACAAGGCAATATTGGGGCTTCCCAAGTGGCTCAGCAGTAAAGAATCTCCTGCCAATGCAGGAGACGCAAGAGATACGGGTATGACCCATGGATGGAGAAGATCCCTAGTATAGGAAATGACAACCAACTCTAGCACTCTTGCAGGCATAATCTTTTAGACAGAGGAACCTGGCAAGCTACGGTCCGTGGGGTCACAAAGAGTTGGACACAACTCAGCACTCTCATACCCAAAGGGCAATATTAACAATATTATTCAAAATAACAAAACAGTAAGGGAAGTTTACCTCTTATTTTCATTTATACAATATTATATGATTTAATCTTATGGACAAGAATCCAACACTTTAGTGGTCTGAGAAGGAAATATGATAGTGTGTCTCTATCTGCCCATTGCTGTAACTTTTTTTTTTTATCAGAAAAATAAAATTGTTCACATATTGGTGGTTATGGTTTCAGTTTGTTTTCTATGCAGTTATATACTAACATGTGCACTTTTAAATATATGAAAGAATCTTTTTCTTTGAAAAATATTCAGTGTTAAAGGATATTTTAAATTCCAGTTACTCTAAAATAATATGCTTAAATATATTTCATTAATGTATATGGTTGTTTTTAGAGAAATTAAGAGAAAATTTATGTAACTACACATTTTTAATGTTCTTTTCACACTTTGAGAATGAGTGGTTAGGGTTTGGAAAGCAGACAGGAAAAGAATGAAGTAGAAGAGCGGGATTATTACACTTGACATTAACTATGTGGATAGCGTCAGTGATGTCAATCCACCACTGGTCAACTTGGCTGATGGTCACGCATAGGAGAGTCCTCTGTCTTGACACACAGTTTAGAAACATCTGTACGTTAAACTTTAGCTGACTGTGTTTAGGAATTGAAGCCAGAGATAACTCTTTAAACCATTTACTTAGGTTCCATTGTATGAATATCTCAAACATTGGGAATACAAACATTTAATGATGATAGCTACATTAAAATAACCTTGAATATGGGGTTGGGTGGAGAAGGAAATGGTGACCCATTTCAGTGTTCTGGCCTAGAGAATCCCAGGGACAGGGGAGCCTGGTGGGCTGCTGTCTATGGGGTCCCACAGAGTCGGACACGACTGTAGCAACTTAGCAGCAGCAGCATGGAGTTGGGAGAGGGCAGAGTCAAATACCTTTATCTCAGCTCCACATCAGCTCATTAAGAAAGGGTGGCTACAATGCAGCATATCTACAGGATGACTTTCCATTCATTTTCTTCCCTTCTTGTTGTTAGAGAGCTTTTGCTAAACAGACATTTCACTATTTCTCAGGGACTGGGGACTCTGGACAGATCCCCAGGGTTTATCTAAACTTTATGGGTACTTCCTCTCTATCTAGTATATCTATTCATGCGTTTTAGGGAGTAAATGAATCTTGTGTTTCAGGAGACACAATAATCTTGTCTCTTAGGAGACAACAATTGGAGGAGGTAGACATTCTATTCCATTAATCAAGGTGTTGATATTGTTATTCTTATACTCCTGTGACTTCTAGGACTTGGGGCTTTTAAAGAAATCAAATGGGACAACCAATGAAAGAGTAATCTAAAGAAACCTCTAGGCCAATTAAAACAGCTTTGAATAAGGACAAAGATTTGGAAGATAGTTTGGTAGAGCTTTACAAAACTAATGATCATATTGCCTTATGATAAAGTAATAGTACTGCTGGGCATTTACCAAACTGAGATAAAAATTCTGTCTATACAAAACCTGCATGTGAACATTTGTGGCAGCTTTATCCATAATTACCAAAAACTAGAGCCATCCAAGATGTCCTTCAATCTGTTAATGGTTAAATAAAGTGTGGTACACTGGTACAATGGAATATTATTTGGCAATAAAAAGAAATAATCTATCATGCCATAAAAAGATATACAGGATCCTTAAGTGTCTATTGCTACACAAAGGAAGCCAATCTGAAAAGTCTATGTGCTGTGCGATTCCACCTGTATGAAATGCAAAATTATGGATACAGTGTTAGGTGGTTAGGTGGTGGTTAGGTGGTTGTCAGGGGTTCATGGGTTAAGGGGAATGAATGAATAAGTTACACCCAGGAGATTTTAGTACAGTGAAATTATTTTTTATGATACTGTAATTTGAAATATATTTTCTAAGACATTTGCTGTGTCTTCTATGGATGCTTGAATGGAATGACAGCCTAGCAACAAGCTTGAGAGCTCGTGAGCTTGTGAGCTTCTGTTTGTTTCTAAAACTGTTATCCAGTTAAAGGAACTAGGGATCTTTCGAGAAATGGCTATTGTAAGAATAGGAAATAAAGATACAAGATAAGCCAGGAGCATCTTTTGGTCCCAGAAAATAAGGAAATGCTCAAACATACATATACTCACAAAATTTGATGCAGGTATACATCAAAGAGGCTTAAGAGCCTCATGAAAATAAAACGCCCAATAGCAGTTTTAGATTATAATCCAAATTATAAATACTCATGATTTCATACTGATGTAAATGATTGAATAAATTAGTACATGGGGTAGAATAGTAATCACCCATGCAGGAGAATTAGAGATAAATTATGAAGCACACTACCCTAATCAAGGGGAACATAGCTACTCGTTCCTTAAGTATGGGCTGAGTGTAGTGACTTTCCTCAAAATACAGTATGGATAGTAGGGAAAGTAAATCTACAATTAGGCAACCTGAGACACGTTTCACTCAGGTGATCAAGGTCAACATCAACAGACATAAATCATGGTGATGGTACAGACACTTGATGGGAGGTGTCAAAATGGCAGATCTCCTGTGGTGTGCTTCCCCTGAACCCATAACTCTGGTGTAATCATGAGAAAAATGTCAAATACATTTCAGTGGGGTGATACCCTTCCTACTTTGCAGTTGCTCAAAAAGTTAAACAGAATTACCATAAAACTCATCAATTCTGCTCCTAGTCTATAACCCCAAATAATTAAAACCAAGTATTAAAACAAAATCTTGTATGTGAATATTACAGAACAGACTCTTGAGAGTCCCTTGGACTGCAAGGAGATCCAACCAGTCCATTCTGAAGGAGATCAGCCCTGGATGTTCTTTGGAAGGAATGATGCTAAAGCTGAAACTCCAGTACTTTGGCCACCTCATGCGAAGAGTTGACTCATTGGAAAAGACTCTGATGCTGGGAGGGCTTGGGGGCAAGAGGAGAAGGGGACGACAGAGGATGAGATGGTTGGATGGCATCACTGACTCGATGGACCTGAGTCTGAGTGAACTCCGGGAGTTGGTGATGGACAGGGAGGCCTGGTGTGCTGCGATTCATGGGGTTGCAAAGAGTAGGACACGACTGAGCTACTGACCTGACCTGATCTGATCTGATTGACAATGACTTAAGGTGGAAACATTCTAAGTATTAATCTGCTGATGAATGGATGTATTAATCCATAACGAACAATAATATTCAGCCAAAAAAAGGATTGATGTACTGATACACATTTCAGTATGGATGAAAATATTTTGGAACTAGATAGAAGTGATGATTCCACAATATAATGAATGCCTAAATGCCATCGGCTTTCAAATGACTGATTTTACCTTATGTTAATTTTACCTTGATAAGATAAAAGTGAAGTGAAGTGAACTTGTTCAGTTGTGTCTGACTCTTTGTGACCCCATGAACTGTAGCCTGGCAGGCTCCTCTGTCCATGGGATTTTCCAGGCAAGAATACTGGAGTTGGTTGCCATTTCCTTCTCCATATATAAAATGCAACGCTAAAAAGATAAATGAGTAAATATTATTTTCCACCACCTTTTTTTAAGCTCATTTTTTTTTTAGTCATGCTAAGCTAATGTGTACTTATGTAAAAAAGAATGCTATTGTTCCAACACAAAGTTTTTGCTTATTTCTCTCTAGGCTAGATGTTATGCAGAAATTAGTCTAAATTTTTGTAAAATGAAAATAATAGCAGTTTAACAAAAATTAATTTTTTAAAACAATCTGTTGAAATGGAGCTCTTATAATAATGTTAAATGATATAAGAATTGTGATATTTGGTCTTCTGTGTGTACACATTACTTTTCTGAGCAGCGTTATAGAGTTAGATATTCAGTAAGTCTAGATTTAGTTCATGAATAAAGAATACACAGGGCTGAATGCCAACACACACATTCTGTCCCTTTCCTACTATTAACTGGTAAATTACAATCTTATTTCTTCATCTAATGGGGACGAATATTGTATTTCCATCTCACCATTTTGTTGGAAATAATAAATGAGGTAGTAGAGGTATAATACTCAGAAAAACAAAAAGCTTAATAGACATAAGAGCTCTTTTTTTTTAATACGTTATAACATTGATCTAAAAAAGAAGCAGCATTAGTATAGGGATTAAATTCCTGATTCAGAATATTATTTCATTTGAATATTAGTTTTGACTTTAGCATACTGACCTTTGCCAGCATATTTAATTTCTATTTTTTTAGATATTATTATGGCTAAAATGTGTTTGGTAATTATATAAATGAGGTAAAAGCAGGTATAGGGTTTCTGGGAATATTCCATGAATATGCTTACAGTGGAATAGTAAATAATTTTTACTAATGAGTGTCTTAATAAGCATTCATTTTGCACTGGTATTGGTCTGAAGTGAAGAAGTCAAGTGGTCGCTCAGTCATGTCTGACTCTTTGCGACCCCATGGACTGTAACCCACCAGGCTCCTCCATCCATGAGATTCTCCAATGGAGTGGGTTGCCATTTCCTTCTCCAGGTATTGGTCTAAGTGATATTTAATTTATCAATAGATATTTAAATGTTAGGAGATGCTGAGTTTCCTTGAAGATACTGTTGTCATAATTTATTAACCATAGCTTCCTTTGTTTCCCATTTACTTTTTCAATCAAACTTCTAATATTTTTTATTCTCTTAATGCTATGGGAATTCAAGGTAGAGATCTCATAATTAACAGCCTGGGAATTCAGGTCACTGAGTCATCAAGGGTCATCCAAAGCTGTTGTTAAAGCTGGAGTAACTATAAGGAGAACTCACCACAGAGATCAAAGACAGAAACAGTTCTTAAAAGATTCTATTATAGTGAAAATATTGTTTCTTGGGATTTGTTTTTTGGGGAGGTCAGGTAAGTGGAGAAAGTATAATTTAAGTGAATAACCTGTTAAAATTACCAGCTCTTTCCCCTATATGGGCAAAATATAGCAACTCTACTACAACATTACAAAACTTCTCCCCATGTACCACCTTACCTCCAGCTCTTTCTTATCTCTGTTTTTCAATTCAATATGCATTTGTTGAACCTTGTCGAATACACAAGTGGCAGTCTTTCCAAGGGTAAATTCAAGTTGTCATTTCAGGTTGTGTACAGCTCTTCATACACCTAAATTGTATTTTAATTCACAGGGAAATTTTTGGACATGGATTATATTTCACTAAGTACTAGAAAGGACCTTGGGAATTGATTTTGATGTGAATCATCTTTTACCTGTTGTTCATTGAAATTTCTAGAATGACAATTGCTTTTTAAAATATTCTACTAGCATTAGTTTTCTTTGAGAATAATATAAAAAATTAGTGTGTTTAATGAGAAACTATTATTGTCAATTTTCAAGACATATGTATATGCACATCCACAGCCATCCAAACCCTTGTCTTCTCTCCTAAATCCACAAAACTTCATCTGGTCAGGATTTATGTTTAAGACATAGTTCCTGCTCTTAAGAAGCTCATACTCCTAGCAGTGGAGACAGAGCAACTGTGGTTAGTCACTCAGTTGTTCCTGACTCTTTGCGACCCCATGGACTGAAGCCCACCAGGCTCCTCTGTCCATGGGGATTCTCCAGGCAGGAACACTGGAGTGGGTAGCCTGTATCTTCTCCAGGGGAACTTCCCAACCTACGAATTGAGCAGAGGTCTCCTGCCTTGCAGGCAGATTCTTTACCAGCTGAGCTACCCGAGAAGCCCACAGAGCGACTAGCCAATTGTAAATTATAACATCATGAAAAAGAATATGAGACTCTCACTAGTAAGATGTGGTAGCAAAATGGAGGAATATCTCAGGAAGACTGGAGGAGAGAGGGGGACATTGTTGAGTAAAAATGGACAGAATTTCTACAACAAAAAGTAATCAGCCACATGAAAAAGTAAAGCTATAGTGCAGAACAAAAATATGGGTAACCTTGATATTAAGGACAGAACAAGTGTCCTTGTAGTTCAGGTTGTGAGGCAGAGAGGTGAGATACGGGGCTGGGAAAATGAATTGTAGACAGTCCCATTATGTGCCCTGGGGAGACGTTGTGAATACAGAAGTTACTGAGAGTTTGTAAGCAGTGAGCAGGCAAAAAAGACTCAGGAACCATTCCCTAGAACGCTGTTCCAACTGCTGCTTCCCTTTTAGCTGTCATGGTATTCCTTCTTCCTTGCTTCTATTCGCTCCTGTTTTTTTCCTCTGTTTGTTCTTGTCTTTTCTGTCTCCTCTTTTTTCTTTCCTTTTCCTTTCATCTTCTTCCTTATTAGTATCAATCAGCTAAACAATAGATATGCTTTAAAGAAACTAGAGACTGTGACTCAGCAACGCTGTCTCCGCTCTCGCAGAGTGTTCCAGAAGGCCTACACCCCCAACCCCCCACCCCCCACACACCCCACACACACCCCCCACACACCCCACACACACCCCCCAACCCCCCACCCCACACACACCCCCCAACCCCCCACCCCACACACACCCCACACACACCCCCCACCCCCCCACACACACTCCCACCCCCCCCCCGCCCCCCACACCCCGCAGGGCTTGTGGCCCGAGTCCCAGGCAGCTGCAGAGCACGGCTCACTCAGGAACGCACGCGGTGTCACACGACGGGACAATCGGACGGCGGACTGCTTTCGTCGTCGTCGGTTTGTTGTTTTCTCTTCCAAAAAAAAATAAAGTCAAGATTTAACGGCTGATTGGCAGGTGAAAGGGAATGAGAAAGGACTTCAAGACAGGTCAAACTCGAGGCAGAAGCCTGCTCTGTAAGAAGCTTTTCATGCTGCGGATAGGTCCAATGTCGTTCTGGTGTTTGCGCCGCGCAATGAAGGAGGTCAGTCTGGACGTGTCGTGGACGCCCGCGCCTTTGCCGTGGCCGTGGCCTGCCTGCAGCCACCGCTCCTGGAGGGCCGACGCAGCCGAGGGGCGTTTGGCGGGGTCCTCATGCAGTAGGAAGCACACGAAGTCCTTGGCCCTCTGGCTTACTCCTTGGGAAGCTGAAGTCCAGGCGGCAAATGTTGAGGCAGGTCTCTTCCACACTGTCGTCCAGGAAGGGGGACACGCCGCTGAGAAGCACGTAGGCCAGCAGCCCACGCTCCATGTGTCTGAGGTCAGGGAGACCGGGTTCCCCAGGATGATCTTGGGGGCCGTGAACTCAGGGTTCCCCAGCAATGGGTGGATGTAGTAGGTTGTGTTGAGTTGGACGGCATCTCCAACTCAGCTGAGTTTCTTTACTCAGCTATTAAAAATAATGCATTTGAATCAGTTCTAATATGGTGGATGAAACTGGAGCCCATTATACAGAGTGAAGTAAATCAGAAAGAAAAATACCAATACAGTATATTAACACATATTATGGAATTTAGAAAGATAGTAATTATGACCCTATATGCGAGACAGCAAAAGAGGCACAAATGTAAAGAACAGACTGTTGGACTCTGTGGGAAAAGGTGAGAATGGGATGATTTGAGAAAATAGCATTGAAACATGTTTAAAAAAAAAAAAAAAGAAACTAGCAGTAGACTGTCACAAATAGGTTTTAACTTGGTCATTAATTTCTTATAGAGAACATTTTCTGTTAAGGAGCTATTGTGATTTTTTTACGAGTAAGCAGTCATTTACACACTTGTAAAATTAATTTTTAATTGTTTGACTAAATAGTACTGCCATCACTACAGTCTGAATTTGAAGGGTTGTATATTTATCTGAGGCTCTTATTCTGTGTTCTATCAATAAATTTTATTTTTAAGTCATAAGCTAATATCAGGTTGTTTTAGACCATTTAAATAATACAGAAATATAGGCCTTAGAAAATAAAAGCCATATGTAGTCCTATTTTTGAGGATTCACTATTGGTAATATTTAATGTGCAGTCTTAGAACATTTTTTCGAGCACAAACATATTTTCATAAAAATAATTTTTTGCTGTTGGAGGTTCTCACTTTAATTCAGTATTTGGATGGTTGTTTCCAGGTACTTAAATAAATATAATAAACTGACATCAACATTATACCAATTTAAGACATAGTACTGGTCATCAAGTTACAATTTTTGCAGGAATCAATACCAACTATGAATATGAATACACAGATATCTTTAATACTTTTGACTTTGCACATAGGTGATGATAATATTATTACTCATAAGAACAGGACCTCAATTTTCATGTAACATCAAATTTAACTAGATTAGTTCCTGAATCGCTATGGGTGGAAAGCTCTTTTTCTAGGACTGCACAAGCCTCAACAAATGATGATTAATATAGGCTTTTTCAGATAGTTTACAATGTTATTATGCAGTAACAACCTTAATGCAAGTGGCTTATAACAAGTTTTTATTTTTTCAGAAAAATTGAGGTATAATTGTCACAAATATTGTGTATGTTTAAGGTGTACAACTTGATGCTTTGATTTAGGTCTATTATACATATGTATATCAAATAATTTTTGTTATATGTCTATATTATATATGACAAATAATTACCAATAATTATCAAATAACTACCACAATCAAGCTAATGAATGTATCCACCACTTGGCACAATTACCATTGTTTTGTGCGTGAAAACACTGCAGGTTTACCTCTCAGCAAATTTCAATATAAAGCACAACTTGCTTGTGCATTAGGTCTCCAGAACATATTCACCTTGATATGTGAAATTTTGTCTCTTTTGACCAACATCTCCCCATTTCACCCTCCCCTCAGACCCCGAAAGCCACAATTTCACCCTTTGCTTCCATGGATTTGACTCTTTTAGATGTCTCATATGTGATGCAATGCAGTGTTTTGCTTTCTATGACTGGCTTATTACACTTTTTTCCGCGTTTAATCACCTTGTTGCAAATGGCCGGATTTTCTTTTTTTTTAGAATGAATTGTATTTTGGTATGTGTGTGTTGTGTTGTGTTGTGTGTGTGTATCACATTTGCTTTAACTGTTCATTCATCACCAGAAATTTTGTTTGTTTCCATAATTTGGTTAATGTGAGTAATGCTGCAATGAACATGGGATTGTCATTATTGCTTCAAGATACTGATTCCATTTCCTTTGCATATATAAGAAGTGAAATTGTTACATGAAAGGATAGTTCCTAATTTTAATGCTTTGAGAACCTCAATACTTTTTATAAAATGGAAGGCATAGTGTTATTTTTATGTACTTTCTTGTGTCCCCTAAGTTGAAAATCTTTCCATATCTGTATGTATAGAGAACTATTTATTTAATTTTTATAGCTTCATAATATTGGAAATTCTTTTTCATTTTCATCTGTCTCTTTTTCTCTTTCTTTTTTCCCTGTCAGTTGGTGAAACAGAAAACTGTGAGTCTCCTCATCACTGCTGCTGCTAAGGCTAGGCGTCTATCAATAACGTTCGTTGGTCACCTGTATGTGTTGTTACTGTTCCTCCTTGTCAGTGCCTGTGCACGTGTCTCCACTTTTTCAAGTTTAATCTCCTTGTGCAGTTACTATATTGACCTTTGCATCAAATATAATCTTTCATTTGACTAATGCCAATATATTGCCTTTCCTACTGAACTATAACAAATGAAGAATGTATTATTAATGGATTTTTAATGTTTAGAAAGTTTAGAAAGAGAAAGGAAAAAAAATGATCACCTAGTTTTCCTAATACTAATACAAAAATTAATCAGTATTTTTTTAAACTGAACTTTCTTTGGGTCTTTGAAACACTTTATTTTTTACATTTGGAAACAAAGTGAATATACATTGTTTTGTATACCAGACAATGTATATTTTAAAATCGACATATTGCATGATCAGAGCCTTAGACAGAAGCTTGATTATAGCTCCTTTGAAATGTCACACTCACTGCAATTAACTCTGATGATTGTCCCATTCATTCTCTCTTGCTCAGTCCAATTCTATTTTTTTTGGTTATTGGCTATAAAATCCTCTAGTCACTGCCCCTGTATCAGGGCCTCCTGGCAGTACCCCTGCAGTATTTCCTTCTGTCTATAAGACCCACTTCACATCCATTACCCTCATAATGTCCTTCCTGACTGGCCTGGCTGCCTGCATGTCTGTTCTTGGCTATAACAGTTTCAAGGGGCTCCAACCGGCTTATGCTACTTTCTCTCTGAGGCAGTGCAGAGTTGTGCCCACAGGAGAGCCCAGGCGTGGTGTGGAGTGCCAAGAGAGCATGGTTGTTAGTGGTGTGGGGCCTGGAGGAAAGCTTAGCGGTGGCAGTGCAAGTGGGGGATTCCTGGTATTCAATTCAAATGTGGAAAAAGCATCACTAATTTGGTTTGTTTAAAGTTGTTTAGAATATCATATATGAATAAATAGCTTATATATTAGATTGAATTTTGTAAAATTGATATTTGACCAAATATGAACTGAAAGAACAATTTCTTATGACTCAAACTGATAAATGCATATAAGCCTGGACTTGAACAATTTACTGATAAGAACTAAAGATAAACATTTTTCTATTTTTCCCTAGACTTTGTAGGAAAATGGGTTTCCTATATATTCTTCTTGTAGATTTCTCATTTATTAAACATGGATATAAGATTCCATCCTGTCTGGCCTGTTTCTCCTCCTGAGCTCAATCATTCACCTTCCTCACTGGCTTTTGTATCTCAGGGTCTTTATACATGGCATTCCAAAGTCTGGACTACTGTATTTACTCTTCGAAAATAACTCATATTTAGCAGAGTCTGAGTAAGTATGATGGTGATGTGTCATATTGTTCTCATAGCCCTCTGTTCTTTTCCTTGAAATCAGTTGTCAGAGATGTATCTGTATTTAAATTCATTTAATCTATGTATCTACCTGTATCTACCCATCTAGATCTAGTCCATTTTCTCTCAAAGTCAGAATTACTGTTTAACCTCAGAACTTAACACTGAACTTGGAATATAGTGGATACTCATTAATAATATCAGTTACACTCAGCTGCATTAGTTGAAGAAACAAATTAATGCATTATATTTTCAGAATATATTCATGGCTGTTCGTGAAGATTTCTGATTTAAAACTATATTTGATAAAAGCTTAAATCAGTTTCTTTAAATAAAAATGTTTGATAAATGCCTTGGTTATGTTTTGTTTCTAGTCTTTAGGTATCGCCAGACCAAGCCAATGTATGAAGCAAATGACTCTTCGGTGTCTGAATTTGTTTTCCTGGGACTTTCTACCTCTAGACCAGTGCAGCATTTCCTCCTTGCCTTCTCTACAGTGTTTTATGTAACAATTGTTCTGGGGAATCTCCTTGTTGTGTTTGCAGTGACCTTTGACCCTCATCTACATTCCCCCATGTACTTCCTTTTAGCCAACCTCTCATTTATTGATTTGTGTTTTTCTACCTTAACAGTTCCTAAGATGATTTCTGACCTGTATTTTGGGCACAAAACCATATCCTTCCAGGGGTGTGTCATCCAGATATTTGTCCTTCACACGCTGGGTGGATCTGAGATGGTGCTGCTCACTGCCATGGCCTTTGACCGCTATGTGGCCATATGTAAGCCCCTGCACTACCTGACCATCATGAGCCCACAGGTGTGCCTTTTGCTTCTGTGTGGTGCTTGGGCTATTGGCCTCATTCACTCAGTGGTCCAGTTAGCCTTTGTGATCCATTTGCCTTTCTGTGGTCCTAATGAAATCGACAGCTTTTACTGTGACCTTCCTTGGTTTATCAAACTTGCGTGCATAGATTCCTACAGAATGGAATTCATGGTCACTGCCAACAGTGGGTTCATATCCATGGGCACTTTCTTCTTGTTGATCATCTCCTATGTTTTCATCCTGGTCACTGTATGGAAATGCTCTTCAGGTGGTTTGCGCAAGGCCCTCTCTACTCTGTCAGCGCACATCACTGTGGTGGTTTTGTTCTTTGGACCCTGCATCTTTGTTTACATGTGGCCATTTCCCACGGTGCCAGTGGATAAATTTCTTGCCATTTTAGATTTTTTGGTTACACCCATCCTGAATCCTGCCATTTACACACTGAGGAACAAAGACATGAAGATGGCAATGAGGAGACTGAGTTGTCAGCTTCTGATTTGGAGGAAGGTCTCCTAAGTAACTCATGGAAGCCCAAGTTACTTCAAAGAATTTCATGTAATAAAAATGCTTAAATTAATATACAAAATTTGGGGATTTTTTCCCCCTAAAGTCACCATTTTATAACATTTAGACTAGACCATTTATTATGAGGTTACATTGAACTCTTTGGGTAACAAGTTGTTTGATTGCCAGATTAATCCCAGGAATTGCTTGGTGGAAATTTTTGAAAACGTATCAGTTATACACTTTGAATCTGCCGAGTGTATGGCCTTATACATCACCCTGCTTGGATTCAATTAATCAATTTAATTCAGTTAATTGAATTAACTTATAACTAATATTGTCAAAAGCCTGAAAGAGTTGTGAAATATCTAACTTGCCTTTGATTTAAAGCTAGGATGTGAAAAAATCATATTTTTTCTGAAAGACAGAAAAATGTGTGAGGGAGGATTTAAAACCTGCAGAAACAAAACAGGGTAATAGAAGTGGAATGGACAGAAGATGGATAAGGTAGCATAATAAAGGGAGACTAACAGATGGCAGAACAAAAGCATTTGGGAGAGCCACATAATATATTTCATGAGCTTGGCCTCTGGCTACTAATCTCACCCTAGTTAGTTAGTTAGTTCAGTCTCTCAGTCGTGTCCAGACTCAAGTCATCTACAGTTGGCTTCAGACAGGGAAATTTATGAATATGTTGTTATTTCACAATTTTCTGAAATTATGACTTAATCCATCAATGAATATTCCTCCAACATTGAAACATGTTGGTCTGACCATAGCCTGTTATTAGCTAACAGCCATTCTGTCCAAATCACTATTTTTCTCTAATAACTCATCTTATATAACTCTTTTGTGTCAAAACATGGGTCTCGGTTATTGTGTATAACCTGTATAAATAACAAAACTAATTTAATTTATAGTTTACTTTGATAACTAGAAGACTGAACCAAATTTCCTGCATAGCTGTGAAAGGACCCTATGTTTGAGTATTGTGATCCAAGATTCATTTAAGATTATCAATCAGTTGTACATTTTATATCTTTCCTGTTCACAATTATTTCATTGCTTTTATTTGTATTTTTAATGGATTCTTGTTAGGTACATTCATTAAAAAGAACAGTGTAAAGCCAGATTTCTCTTTGGGTAATTTTCCATACTTCTTGAAAGTAGCAGGAGAAGGAAGAAGACTAAAGTCTAAAGTTCTAAGCATAAAAGTTCTGAAGGGCAAAACTGAATCACCTGAATTCTTTCAGACTGAGGAGAAAAAGATCTAGTAGAATCATCATCCAAACTTGGAAGGGATATATCCAAGGAACAGGAGCAAACCTGAGCTGTACTAAGTCTTAAAATTTACAATCCAGATTCAAATAGGCTTTAGTACTTGACTGGATTGAAGTGATCACGCCTTAATCTTTTATGCCTCCAAGAAGAGAGAGTAGATAGTTTGTGGAGGAATAGTGACTCAGATGGAAAAGATTCCACCTGCAATGCAGGAAACCTGGGTTTGAGAAGATCCTGTGAAGAAGGAAATGGCAACCCACTCCAGTGTCCTTTTGTGGAGAATTTTGTGGACAGAGGAACCTGGTGAGCTTCAGTCCATGGGATCGCAAAGGGTCAGATATGATTGGGTGACTAACACACACACATATCATGCCAGAGCTAAATATTCTTTTATACACAGTATTTAAAATAGAAAAAAAATATGATATATAAGTAGCAGGGATATGTAACTGATAATTAAGAGGAAAATAATAGAAGTAGACTATGGATGGCTCAATTGTTAGCAAAGAGTATTACTCGTATAATCTAAAGCGACATGAAAAAGTTGAAAAACTGAAAAAATTTTCACAGAGAAGCAATCTAAGAAAGAACCAAAGGATGTTTTGAAATAAAATTAAATATGTGCAGCTATAAATTTAAGGGGACTTGATTTAAAAACAGACTGGACACAGCAGAAGAAAGGCTCAGTGGATTCAAAGATAAGTTCACTATATATTATCCAAACTGAGTAAAGAGAGACTAAAAGAACAAAAAAAAGTCAGAATACATATGCATATGCAAGTAGCAATTCTTTTATTTAAGGGTTTATTCTTGAGACTTTCTATTGGGAATGTTACAAAATGCACAGGACCATGTCATCTTTTGCTTCCCTGGAGGCTCAGATGGTAAAGAATCTGTCTGGAATGCAAGAGACCTGGATTCAATCCCTGGGTCGGGAAGATGCCCTGAAGAAGGGAATGGCAACCCACTCCAGTATTCTTTCCTGGAGAATTCCATGGAGACAGGAGCCTGGCAGGCCTTGGGGTCACAGAGTTGGACACGACTAAGTGACTAGCATACATGTCATCTTAAAAAAATAATATAAATTTGAGCTGTATCTAGATCCATGGATTCAGATAAATGAATGTAAACTTGTTTAATTTTTTTTGAGGAAGATTTCTGAAGAAAAGTTTTCTTTTGTTATATGTAGTAATGAGTAACTTGCAAATTTTGTATATAATCTTATTTTTACAGGCTATTTGAACACTGCAATGAATTAAATGGATAGTTTATTACAAAACTAATTTTTTTTACCTACCTATACAATGAACTGACTAACCAATTTATGAATTGGAAGGAAAAAAGCAAAATCTCTAAAGGTTGTCAATATAGCCATCTTTGTATTTCATATACATCATTTAAAGACAATTATGGTGTTTCACAAATAAAACATGATGTTGAGGGAACAAAGTTCTATCCAGATTATGATTATGATTCAACTTTCTGAATATGATTGGGAATGCTTAGTGATTACTTTTATAGATATGCCTATAGAAGGTAATTGATGACTGTTGTTTTGTAAAAGTAAAAAGAGCAATATAATGCAGTAACTTATTAAAGAAAATGTTAGAGAAAGTCTATGTGAAATGTTCTGCTAAAAGAAATGCATAGGATAATAGAAAACTTCCTGATATAGTAGTCAGTGTTGAAGTAATAGAATAGTAATATAAAATATTAACATTCTTACTAATTTCAAGTCATTCTTGAGAACAATCAAAATCATACTTTTAAAGACTGGCCAAATGTCCCAAACAGGAACTCATTTTAACAATTCTAGAATCCTAAAGAACTGACACAAAATTTTCATCAAGAGATACACATGATTTCCATATGTGAATAGGGAAACTCTTCCCAGTCTTAAGTAACAGGGTAGGTGTGGCCAATTTAGTGTGCTCACAGTAGACATTCTGATAATTTGAAATGATGAAATACCAACAGAAATCTAAGTCATCATAGCCGCTTAATGGCATTTCTAATCTCTTTATTTCTTAAAGTATAAATGACTGGATTTAGTAGTGGTGTGATGATCCCATAAAATACAGCAAGGAACTTGTCCACCCAAGTGATGCTGAGTGGACATAGGTAGATGAAGATGCAAGGCCCGAAGAATAACATGACCACTGTGATGTGGGCAGTGCAGGTGGAGAGCGCCTTGGATGCCCCACCCTTTGATTGGTGACAGACAGTAAGTAGAATATAAGAGTAAGAGATCAGTAAGAGATCAGCAACAGAATGAAGCAAACGGTTGCAAGTACCCCACTGTTAGCATTTGTCAACACTTCTAGAATATAAGTGTCCATGCAGACTAACTTGATCACCAATGGAATATCACAGAAAAAGCTATCCAATTTTCTGGGCCCACAGAAGGGTAGTTGTGTAATTATAGCTAGTTGGCTTATTGAATGCACAAAGCCAATGATCCATGATGTCATCACTAGTTGAATGCACATTTTTGTATTCATGATGCTGGAGTAATGGAGTGGTTTGCAGATGGCCACATAACGGTCATAGGCCATCATCACTAGGAGCACCATCTCACCCCCTCCAAAAAAGTGTCCAAAAAACATCTGACACATGCAACCTCTAAAGGAGATGGTCTTATTTTCTTTCAGAAAGTCTATGATCAGTTTAGGGGTGGTTACTGAGGAAAAGCATAGGTCAGAGAATGACAGATTAGCCAATAGGAAGTACATAGGGGAGTGGAGGTGAAGGTCAGCAATAACTAGGAGCACAATGAAGACATTGCCTAAAATGGTGATCAAGTAAAGTGAAGAAAATGCCACTAGGAGGAAGGCCTGGAGGTCCCATGAGTCGCACAGCCCAAGAAAAATAAATTCAGATACCACAGACTGGTTTGCTTCTTCCATTCTGTTCCGTGTCTTCTAAATTTATCTGAAGAAAAGATGTAAAAATAGATTTTCTAAATAGTCTGTGCATCAAGTGTGTTTTTTATGTGCTACTAATGCAAGCGAGTACTTACATAATCACTGTAAAAAGCAATTGGACTTCTCTTTTAATGCTCAATATACATATATTTCACAGCAATTTCACTCCCATTTGTATGCTCAATGTAAACTCTTGTATCTGTATACAAGGAAAATTTACAGCAATGCCTATAAACATAGTGATAGAATCTTAACAAAGTACAGCTATATAAAATGACATGAATGTGTGTTAGTAAAATATAGTAATAAAGAAATAAAAAGCCTCACATAGATGCTCTCAGCATAAATTTTATAAGATGAAGAGCACTACAAAAATAACAGTATATTTTAAAGGAATTTGTATAAATAATAAAACTATGTCCCAAAATGTAACCTCAGTTGTGGAAGCCAAGATTCTGCGTGAGGATGAACACATAAGCAGTTGTCCATTATTATCATCTGTTTAGGGCTTGGACTGGGCAATGTTTCATAGGTATAGGTAAGGTAAGTCACTTCAGTCGTGTCCGACTCTGTGCAACCCCATAGACGGAAGCCCACCAGGCTCCCCCGTCCCTGGGATTCTCCAGGCAAGAACACTGGAGTGGGTTGCCATTTCCTTCTCCAATGCATGAAAGTGAAAAGTGAAAGTGAAGTCGCTCAGTCGTATCTGACTCTTTGCGACCCCATGGACTGCAGCCCACTAGGCTCCTCTGCCCATGGGATTTTCCAGGCAAGAGTACTGGAGTAGGGTGCCATTGAGTTTTATTATTATATAAACAAGCAAACAAACTCAAAATGGACATGGAAAAATTAGGAGAATATACTGTGAATCAAGAATGATGATCTATTCAATACAGCAGACCTGAGTTAAATAGTGGTTTCAAAAAAATGGTATTTGCATTTGTTAATTGAAGTATAGTTGACTTATATTAAATGACTTAAATTCTGCCATCTACAGCAACATGGATGACCTATAAAGTATTAGTTAGTGAAATGCCAGAGAAAGACCAGTACTGTTTGATATCACTCATATGTGGAACCTAAAAAATAATACAAAAAGTGACATTTTATTAATATCTTGAAGCTGTGTGGTAAAAAGATATTTATTATATATAAATTTGAAAAACTCAATATTTAACACATTATTGAAGAGTAATAATAATTTAAATCAATGGATCCAGTAAAAAAGAGATATTAATACTAGTTTTGATAAAATGAACAAAATTTTTTTACCAAGAAGAGCAGATAAGCTAATCAACGATAATGTGGAAGAATACATGTTGCATGCATAAGGAGTAAATCACAAGCATCAGGAAGAAATGTATTCTGTTCATGAAATTCAAAGCTACATAGCCTGTAATTGAGATAAGATACGTGCTTCCCAAACTGTATGAAGTTGCGTTACTGCTCTTGGCACACATTGCTTCTGGTTTTGCTTTCCTTTAGTCTTGGTTTACTTTCCCTGTTTTCTGTAATTGAAGTTGTTGTTGATTATATGTTTGTTGTTTAAATCAACACAGTTATCACGTACTAGGGATGAAAATAAGAACAGAATTAGAAAACACTAGATGTAGAAGGGATTTTTAATTTTTTCTGATAAGGTAAACAGGAATTTATTGAATGCTTTCTTACTGTGAACTGTAATCACTTTTGAGCACTTCAGTGAAAAAAAAGTGGATTGCAGTCATTTGAGATTATACTAAAGAAGTAAAAGGTTATGCCTACTTTCTCACCTAATTTCTGTAAATGTTGTTAATATTATTTTAGTTGAATTACAAAAGATAAAGTATCACTGGTAAATTAATTATGAAAAATGAAAGTGAAAGTTGCTCAGTCATGTCTGACTCTTTGTGACCCCAAGGGCTATTCCAGTCCATGGAATTCTCCAGGCCAGAATACTGGAGTGGGTAGCCTTTCCCTTCTCCAGGGGAACTTCCCAACCCAGGGATTAAACCCAGGTCTCCCACATTGCAGGTGGATTCTTTACCAGCTGAGTTACTATATTTAATTTTCAAGCACATACTACATGGGAGAAGTAAATCTAAAGATGTTAAGAGTACAGTTGTAAAATCAAATGAGTTAAAGCAAGACACAAAAAAGAATCAAAAGTTAGAATAATTAAAGTAAAAAAGAAAAGGAGACAATTCTCATTTTTTTAAGCTGCTATTTTTAGGATCATACATAAATTAAGTCTCTCTGCTTCTTTGTATCTCCCTGTCTCTCTCTGACTAGCTCCTCTGTGCTATAAATTTTCACCTTAAAGTAATCTTCACAATAAGCCCATGAAAGACATCTTATTCTGAGTTTGACCATCAGTGTAACCTGTTAGAGTCTCAGAGCTGAGAAAGAGCATAACTGGAGTGCAATCCCAGTGCTCTCTGATGCCAGTCCTTCCTTTGTGCTGTCATTCTGTGTATCTTTCTGTTCAGTTTCAAGAGTGTAATTCCATTTACATGGTAACTATTGACTGTTACAAACTTTAAGAGATTTCTCTTTGTGTTCTTTGTCATTTTTCTTCCTGAGCTAAATTAATAGCAATCACTTTTCTCGATATTCAGAAATTTCTGTTAATTACAGTTACATACCTGTGTCTAGAACACAGTTTCCCTTAATTCAGGGAAACTGTAGACACCAATGATTGTGGCTCTGTGAGGACATGAATGCATCCTCAAAAAGGGAGCTGTAAGGCTGTATAGAAGGTACTCCTTTTGATGCTGAAGGGAGTCCAGAAGTCCCAGCATGTAACTGGGAGAAGAAATCCATGATATTATTGGAAGGTATACAGCAATTCCAAACCATCCTAATTAGCACATATGGAAATATGATATGAAACATTCTCTTAAATGTGATAAAGGAAGGGAACTAAGGGAGAAATTAAGATATTTACAGAGCATATAGACTATATCCTTACCAGAGAGACACCATATTTGACTACCTTTTTTTCCCAACAATAAAGCATTGTTTATATTCTAAACTAGAATCTGAAAAAAAATCATTACTTCCTCAAAACAGAATCTGCTTTCTGTTGTGATCAGCATTCATGCGGGACTGTGAGACATATATTTAGTGAAGAAAGTGGCCTCTGGGATAGGAGACTACCAAGCTGTATTCCTTTGGGACCACTTTATTCTGAGTCTCTCTGAATTGAGAGTTCACCTGGAAAGTGTTCCTTTTGTGTATGTCAGAAAGAGACCTGTGGGGACAATGATAAAAGTTCTACTGGTGGAAGTTAAGTACAGTTTTAAAACATCTATTTGCTTACTGTTTTAAAAAGAAAAAATATTATTCCAGAACTAAGTTGTCATGTCTAATTCCAGATGACTTGAGTGGGTGGATAGGAGATGATCAGCAGAGGGAGATGACCTAGTTACTGCTGTCCTATGTCCACGGTGAAACAGCCTTAACTGCTGGTTTTGTTGGGTTTCAATGAAGATTAGAAATATTATGAAGTATTAAAAATTTCTGATTATTTGAACATGATCTTGGTTTAGCATTGAGTAATGTGAAGGTACAGTTGTACAGTCATGTCTGACTCTTTGTGGCCTCATGGTCTGCAGCCCACCAGGTTCCTCTGTCCATGAAGTTTTCCAGGCAAAATACTGCAGGGGGTTGCCATTTCCTACTCCAGAGCACCGTCCTGACCAAGGAATCGAACCATGTCTTTTCTGCATTTCCTATATTGGCAAGCAGATTCTTCCACTGTGCCACCTGGGGAGATGCTATCATTGACTAAAGGGAAATATTATCAATATTCTACAAGACAAAAGGCAATAAAGGAAGCCTACATTTATTTTTCACTTAGGGACTATTATATAAATTCAATATTATTGACAAGATTCCAACATTTTAGAAGCTTGAGAAGGAAATGTGATAGTCTGTCTCTACCCATCTCTATTACTTTTTTCACTAGAAAAAAAGTTATCCATGCTTAGTGGTTATTCCATGCAATTACATATGCATATGTCAGCATATATGTTATGGAGGAGTCTTATTTGCTTTGTGGAATATATAGTATATGTAAGGGTGTTTTAAATTCCAATTTATATAAAATCAATTTATGCTTAAATATCCGTCAGTCAATGTAAATGGTTGCTTTTAGAGAAATTTAGAGAGAAATGTATGTAACAACACATTTTTAGTGTTTTCTTCACACTTTAGGAATAGATGCTTGTGTTTTGGAAAGCAGATGTGAAAAGACAATGAGGTACAAAGATGGGATTATTGGGCTTGACATTAACTTTGTGGATAGTGTCAGTGATGTCAGTCCACCACTGGTCAGCTTGGCTGATGATCAGGCATAGGAAGATCCTCTGTCTTGACATTTAGCCTAGAACATCTGTGCATTAAAGTATAGTTGACTATATTTAAGGAATAGAAACCCAAGGTAAATTAGGAAACTACTTCAAGTCCAGTATTCTTGAACATAGGGTACACAAACATATAAATATGACAACTATACTAAAATGTCCTTGAATATGGAGGGGGCAGAGTCAAAATACTTCATCTCAGCTGCATATAAACTCATTAAGGAAGGGTGGCTATAATGCAGTGTATCTGAAGGATGACTTTTGTTCATTTCCTTTCCTTCTCATTGTTAGAGAACTTTTGATAAACAGACATTTCACTATTCCCGAGTGATGGGGGACTCTGGACAGGTTCCAAGCATTTATGTAAACTGTCATAAGACATAGTCACTGTCTTATCTACCTGGTAAATCTATGTGTTCTAGGGAAGAAATGAATCCCATGTTTTAGCTTCATCAAATTTCTAGGTGACACAACAGTAGAAAAGGATGGTGACAAGATTCTATTCAGTTAATCAAGGTAGCAAGGCTGTTATTCTTATACTCTTACAGCTTCTAGGAAATGAGGCTTTTAAGCAAAGAAATCAAATGGGGCAGCCAACCAAATAATAATATATTGGAATCTCTAGCCTGATTAATACAATTCTAAATAAGGACATACATCTGGAAGACAGCTTTGTAGTGCCTTATAAAGCTAAAGATACTATTGCCACATGATAAAGTAGTAGTACTCCTACGTATTTACCAAATTGAGTTAAAAAATCCTGTTCATACAAAACCTGAATGTTTGTGGCAGCTTATTCATAATTATCAAAAACTAGAGATAACCAATATTTCCTTCAATATGTTAGTGGACAAACTGTGCTACATCCTTATAATGAAATACTATACAACAATAAAGGGATGTAATCTATCAAGTCATGAATAGATATAGAAAATCCTTAATATCTTGCTACATGAAATAAGCCAATCTGAAAAGTCTACATACTATATGATTCCCCATATATGACATGCTAGAAAACGCAAAACTATGGAGACAGTGAAAATGTAGGTAATTCTGAGGGATTCAGGGGGATGGATGAATAGCTGAAGCATAGGAGATTTTAGTATGGTGAAATTACTTTTTATGATGCTGTAGTTTTGGATATATGGACTTAGACATTTGCTGCATCTTCTGTGAGGACCTAAAAGGAATGACACTGTAGTAACTGAATGCAAATTTGCTTCTAATGCCACAATCCAGTAAAAGGAGCCAAGGATCTTTGGAGAAATGGCTATTGTAGGAATAGGGAAGAATGAGGAAGAAAGGTGCAAAATAATCTTGGAGCATCCTTTAATCTTAGAATATTAGGAAGTGCTCAAACATACATAAAATCACAAACTTTGATGTGGATATACGTCAAAGGGACTTAGGAGGCAAATAAAAAATCTCCCAGTATTAGATTATAATAATAATTATATACATAAATAAAAAATATAGAGAGAGATTATAATTAGCAGTATTATATTATAATCCAAAGTATAAAATAAAATCCATGATTTCATACAGATAGAAATGATTACATAAATTAGTACATGAGGTAGAAGAGAAATCACCCATGTAGAAGAATAACAGAAAAATTATGCTGTCCTACACAAGGAGAACTTAGCTTCCTATTCCTTAAGTATTGGCCGAGTATAATGACTTTTTTTTTTTTTTCAAAAAGTGCATTGTGGATAGTAAGGAAAGAAACTTTACAATGAAGCAACTGACAAACATTTCAGTCATATGATTAAGGGCAACGTTAGCAGTATAAATCATGTTGATGGTATAGACCCTTGATAGGAGGTGATGAAAATAGGACTTTACCTGTGATGTTCCTCCCTTGAGCCCATGATTCTGGTATAATCATGGGAAAAATGTCAAGTAAATGTCAATACAATGGTATCCTTCTTACGTTGCAGTTCCTTAAAAAATTAAACATACAATTATCCTACAACCCATCAGTTTTGCTCCTAGTATTTAATCCCAAAGAAATAAAAGCAGGTATTGAAATAACAACTTGTACACAAATGTTTAGAGTAGAACTATTCACAATGCCCAAGGGTGAAAACAATCCAAATCTTCATCAGCTGATGAATGGATAAACAAATGTGGTAATCCATACAAAGGAATATCATTCAGCCACAAAAAAGAACAGTGCACTAATACACATTTTGATATGGTTAAACTTGAAAACATTATGCTACATGAAAGAAGCCAGACACTAAAGGCAACAAAATTGATTTGATTCTTTTTGTGTATGATATGCAGAATAGGTTAATTCAAATAGACAGGAAGCAGATTAATAAGTGCCAGGGGCTTATTAGTGGACAATGATTGGAAGGAAATGATGATTGAACAGTACTGTGAATGTACTAAATGCCATTGGATTGTACTCTTCAAATGATTTGCATCACATTATGTGAATTTTACCTGTATGATAAAATAGCATAAAATTTAATACTAAAAAGATAAATGACAAAATATCATTTTCCATTATGATTAAAGACTTTAGTTATCGACTTTGTTTTAGCTTATTTTTTCAAAATCATACTTGGTTTATGTGTACCTTTTTTAGGTAAATGTATAATTCTTATGTAAAAGAGAATGCTGCAGTTCACACACTAAGTTTTTGCTCATTTCTCTACAGGCTAGATACTATGTAGAAATTAGTCTACATTTTTATAAAATGAGATCATAGCAGTTTAACTAACAGAAATCAAATTTTTGGGACAATGTATTAAAATGGAGCTCCCTGGTGGCTCAGCAGTGAAGAAACTGCCTGCCAATGCAGGAGACCAGGGTTCAGTCCCTGAGTCAGGAAGACCCCTTTGAAGAAGGAAATGGCAACTCATTACAGTAGTCTTGCCTGAGAAATCCCATGGACAGAGGAGCCCGGAGGGCTACTAGTCCATGGTGTTGCAAAGAGTCAAGCATGATTTAGAAACTAAACAACAAAATAATGGTGTTAAATAAGAATGGTGACATTTGGTCTTCTGTATGTGCATGTGGATTTTTTGAATAGCATTAAAGAGTTAGAGATATTCAGTATGTCTAGGGATCAAGACCATCCCCATGGAAAAGAAATGCAAAAAAGCAAAATGGCTGTCTGGGGAGGCCTTACAAATAGCTGTGAAAAGAAGAGAAGCAAAAAGCAAAGGAGAAAAGGAAAGATATAAACATCTGAATGCAGAGTTCCAAAGAATAGCAAGAAGAGATAAGAAAGCCTTCTTTAGTGATCAATGCAAATAAATAGAGGAAAACAACAGAATGGGAAAGACTAGAGATCTTTTCAAGAAAATCAGAGATACCAAAGGAACATTTCATGCAAAGATGGGCTCGATAAAGGACAGAAATGGTATGGACCTAACAGAAGCAGAAGATATTAAGAAGAGATGGCAAGAATACACAGAAGAACTGTACAAAAAAGATCTTCATGACCCAGATAATCACGATGGTGTGATCACTGACCTAGAGCCAGACATCCTGGAATGTGAAGTCAAGTGGGCCTTAGAAAGCATCACTAGGAGCAAAGCTAGTGGAGGTGATGGAATTCCAGTTGAGCTATTCCAAATCCTGAAAGATGATGCTGTGAAAGTGCTGCACTCAATATGCCAGAAAATTTGGAAAACTCAGTAGTGGACACAGGACTGGAAAAGGTCAGTTTTCATTCCAATCCCAAAGAAAGGGAATGCCAGAAACTACTGCAAAATTGCACTCATCTCACACTCTAGTAAAGTAATGCTTAAAATTCTCCAAGCCAGGCTTCAGCAATATGTGAACCGTGAACTTCCTAATGTTCAAACTGGTTTTAGAAAAGGCAGAGGAACCACAGATCAAATTGCCAACATCCACTGGATCATGGAAAAAGCAAGAGAGTTCCAGAAAAACATCTATTTCTGCTTTATTGACTATGCCAAAGCCTTTGACTGTGTGGATCACAATAAACTGTGGAAAATTCTTCAAGAGATGGGAATACCAGACCACCTCATCTGCCTCTTGAGAAATTTGTATGCAGGTCAGGAAGAAACAGTTAGAACTGGACATGGAACAACAGACTGGTTCCAAATAGGAAAAGGAGTACGTCAAAGCTGTATATTGTCACCCTGTTTATTTAACTTATATGCAGAGTACATCAGGAGAAACGCTGGACTGGAAGAAACACAAACTGGAATCAAGATTGCCGGGAAATATATCAATCACCTCAGATATGCAGATGACACCACCCTTATGGCAGAAAGTGAAGAGGAACTAAAAAGCCTCTTGATGAAGGTGAAAGTGGAGAGTGAAAAAGTTGGCTTAAGGCTCAACATTCAGAAAATGAGGATCATGGCATCCAGTCCCATCACTTCATGGGAAATAGATGGAGAAACAGTGGAAACAGTGTCAGACTTTATTTTTCTGGGCTCCAAAATCACTGCAGATGGTGACTGCAGCCATGAAATTAAAAGACGCTTCCCCTTGGAAGGAAAGTTATGACCAACCTAGATAGCATATTCAAAAGCAGAGACATTACTTTGCCAACAAAGGTTCGTCTAGTCAAGGCTATGGTTTTTCCTGTGGTCATGTATGGATGTGAGAGTTGGAATGTGAAGAAAGCTGAGTGCCGAAGAATTGATGCTTTTGAACTGTGGTGTTGGAGAAGACTCTTGAGAGTCCCTTGGACTGCAAGGAGATGCAACCAGTCCATTCTGAAGGAGATCAGCCCTGGGATTTCTTTGGAAGGAATGATGCTAAAGCTGAAACTCCAGTACTTTGGCCACCTCATGTGAAGTGTTGACTCATTGAAAAAGACTCTGATGCTGGGAGGGATTGGGGGCAGGAGGAGAAGGGGACGACAGAGGATGAGATGGCTGGATGGCATCACTGAGTCGATGGACGTGAGTCTCCATGAACTCCGGGAGTTGGTGATGGACAGGGAGGCCTGGCGTGCTGCGATTCATGGGGTCGCAAAGAGTCGGACACGACTGAGTGACTGATCTGATCTGATCTGATCTGATAGGGAAAAAAATCATAGGGCTGAATACCAAAGCACACAAATTCTATTACCTATTCCTCTATTAACTGACCTATCACAATCTTATTTCTTCATCTGATATGAAAGAATATTGGGTTTCCATCTCACCATTTTATTAGAAGTAATAAATGAGATACTCAGCAAAAATACTCAGCTAAGCATAGAGTAAAGTAGACTCGTGAACTCTTATTTATATGTTCTGCAATGATCTAAAGGAGAGAACATATAGTGTAGGAATGAAACCCATGGACATTGAAATCAGAAAGTTATTGTGTTTGAATATTAGGTCTGACTTCAGCATATTAACTTTTGCCAACATGTTAAACTTCCATATCATTTAATATTAGTATCACTAAAATGAGGATGGTAATTGTATTAATGAGGTAAAAAGCAGGTTTAGTGTTTTCAAGGATACTCCATGGATATGCTTGCAATGGAATTCTAAATATTTGTTAATAATGTGTTTGTTAATAGGTATTCCTTTTTCGATGGTATTGGTCTAAATGATATTTATCAATAGGCATTAAAATGTCAGGAGATACTGGTTTTCCTTGAAGATATTTGCTGTCATATTTTATTAGACGTAGATTCCTTTGTTCTCCATTTACTTTTTAAACCAAAGTTCTAATAATTTTTTCTTCTCTTAATGTCATGAGAATTCAAAGCAGAGATCTCATAATAAATGGCCAGGGGACTCAGCTCACTGAATCATCAAGGGTCCAAGCTTGCTCTGCTCTTCACAGGGTAAGTCAATGACTGAGAAATGAGGTGTTGGGATCAGCAAGAGACTTTATCAGGAGCTAGCTGGCTGACTGAGAAGATGGTGCTAGCACCTCAAAATAATCATCTTGTCAGGGCCTGGTTGCCAGGTTCTTTTATGGATCAGAGATGGGGTGGGGAGATGAGGAGACAAAGTAAATACTATTCAGTCCTTGCAAATGTCCCCCAGAATGCCAAGCCTCAGGCAGGGGAATGTGTTGGTTTCACTTCCTTATGGTCCTTCACAGGCAAGCAGCTCAGATTATCTCCTCGAGGCAGTCCATAATTCATGCTTACAAAAGTGGCAAGATGAGGGTTAAAGTTACAGAAGCAGATACAGCATAAATTCAAAATTAACCTTTCCCAGTTACAAAGGGTCACCAAAAAACTGTTGTTAGTCCTGGAGCGGTTCTAAGGAGTACTAACCACAGAGATCAAAGAGGGAAACATTTCTTAAAAGGTTCAATTATAGAGAAAATATTGTTTTCTGAGCTCCTTTTTTTGAGAGGTCAGATTATATGGGCCAGTATAATATAAGTGACTACTTTGCTAAAATTATCAGCTGTTTTCCTTTTATGGGTAAGGCAGAGCACCTCTGCAACATTACAACAAATCTTCCACTCCTTCTTTCCTCTGACTTTTCATTACTGTTTTCAATTCAACAAGCATTTACTGAACTACTACAGGTACCAGCCTTTCCAAAGGGAAGTTAGTACTTCATTCCAAGTTGCTTGAATTGCTTCATATACCTTGATTGTTTCTTGATTTACAGGGAACCTTTTGGGTCTGGTCTATATTTCACTAGGGACTTGAAGTGTTAGTTGCTCAGTCAAGCCTGACTCTTCGTGATCCTATGGACTATAGCCTACCAGGCTCCTCTGTCCATGAAATTCTCCAGTCAAGAATACTGGAGTGGGAAGCCATTCCCTTCTCCAGTGATTTTCCCGACCCAGGGATTGAAATGAGTTGTCTTGCATTGCAGGCAGACACTTTACCGTCTGAGCCAAACAAGTGGAATACATATATTGGAAGGACAGAGGAGGGGATAAAAAGCCTCCAATTGACCGGGTCCAGCTTGTCGATCCAAATGGTGATTATCTCTTTGTGATGATCTTCCTCAACATCATCATGAAGTGGATGCTATCTTACTATACAAGCCTTAAAATTGAGATGCAAAAAGAGCATTTTATTTTCAAGTGGAAATCATAAGTAAGAGATTAGGTTTAGGCAGGTCCACAGGCATAGAGAAGTTACATTAATTTATGACTCAATTCATTCAACAACTACTATTGTCCAGTTGCCTTCCTTTGCCCTCTACGTACACCTATAGTTAACACAGAGAATTCCTTATAATGAGTAGAATCAAAATTTAAAATTTGGGCCTGAACATACAGATGGTTTTGCATGATATGTTGGTAGCAACTAGGAGTAAAGGGCTACAGCTTTACAGCCCCAGTTTAGTGAAGTATTGTGGTTGCATATAACTTAGTTGTGGTTAGTATTTGGGCTTCCAAGGCGATGCTAGTGGTAAGGAACCCACCTGCCAATTCAGGAGACATAAGAGATCTGGGTTCAATCCCTGGGTTTGGAAAAGCCCCTGGAGGAGGGCATGGTAACCCATTCCAGCATTCTTGCCTGGAGAATCCCATGGACAGAAGAGCCTGGTGGGTTACACTCCACGGGACTGCAAAGAGTTGAACACAACTGAAGCAACTTAGCACGCACATTGTCAGTATTCTGATTATGGTCCTGAAAAACACTAATAAGAAATTCTCCCATTTGGAAGAAATACAAGCAGTATATTTGGTTTTCCACTTTGTTTGGCTAGAAGCATGCATATATACTGATTCATGAAAAGTTATTAATGGTTCAATTAGATTCATGGGGTCGCAAAGAGTTGGACATGACTGAGCAACTGAACTGAACTGAACTAGATGGTCAGAACTTAAAGTAAATAGAATTGGAAGACTGGTGGTGAAGAATTCCTAGGGGATAATTGGTGGGAATTGATCTCAGAATGGGCACAGATTATGAAAAAATCTGTGTCTCGTGTATTCTTACCAAAGGGTATCCATTATAGAGGAAACTTTAGTAGTAGACTAATAAATTCTTTGTATGCTAACCTATTTTTCCAGCCACCTCCAGTGCTTGCTAAATGGGATTTTGTACAAAATAACCATGGTCAGAAATCATGTATTGCTAAACACTGAATTTTATCAAGTTTATTTTATAGCAAAGCAATTAGCAACAATAGTTATAGAAGTAGATTTGTGGTCATGGAATTCACGGATCATAACATGTACTTAATCACCCATAAATAGCTGATCTAATAAACGGTAGAAAGGCATACTGAAGACTTCCTTATGAGAAGGAAGTTATCTTTTGGGAGATAATATCTTCATTCTCTGATTCTGGAATCAAAATGTGGAAGTGATAGTTAATCCTTACACTCTGATGTTTCATAATCCACTCACAAAATTTTTGCATCCCACCTACCACTTTGAATGCTTCCACCAGAGTAAATAGCATTTTCACTAACTTGGAAGTTAAGACTGACTACTGGCCATGTAAGTTTAGCTACAGAATGTATAAAACTATGCATCCCACTGATTAATATCTTTGAGGATGAATATAAAAGAAACCAGTGAGAATTAAGGAGAATTTGCCTTTCTGATAAGTGTGTGAAAAATAATGTCAGATGGTATGAAAGTGACTGTAATGTTTGAGTTGAGAGCATGTGATACGTGCATTTGTTGTGGCAAATTATATTACAAGACAGTATAAGCTGCATTTTCCATCCTTATGCCCTTCTATCTTCAGAATATTAGAAAATTCATACAAATTGTACTTAAGAGGTTTATTTTTTAAGGACTGAGAGAAGTAAAAAGATACCCATTATTCTAAGTAGGATAAAAGATGCTTTAAAAATACAGAGATGACAACACAGCAAATGAATGGGCATAGCCATGAGAAAGAACTGAGGCGACTGCCCAAGATAGAGACAGCCATGTGGTTGGCTCTTGGTCCTTTGGCACCACCTCTGTGCAGGCATGTTCTTGGTGATGTTTCTTTTATTCCCAACTTTCACTTCATGATACAATTAGCTTGCAAATCATATTACTCTCAATATTTTTATACAGTTATATTGATAGAGACACTCTAATATTTTATTCTTGGCATAATTTATTCTTTTATTCTCAGGAATAATTTTCTATTGTACTGTGTACTGTCATATAATAAATGAATAATTTTTGAAATCAGATTGACCTTTGAATCTTTAAGTGAAGAAAAAATTAAATTGTACTATCTTGAGGAACTGTATTTCATATTTCTGAGTCTCATTTTCTTATCCATAATTTGGATAATATAATAATAGTAAATTTATATAACGAACATAACAGTGGTATAGAGCAGGCATTCAAGGATGATAAGTGCTATTTTTTTGCTAAGATTGTTTTAATTTTTTCACTTTAGTTGAAGCATAGTTGGTTTATAATATTATACAGTATTCGTTTTAGGAGTACAGCAAAGTGATTCAGTTATATATATATATATATATATATATATATATATATATATACACTCAATATATGTATTCAGCTATTATAGGTTATTACAAGATATTGAATATAATTCCATATGATATATATAAATCATTGCTGCTTATCTATTTTATGTATAGTACTTTGTATCTGTTAATTCCATTCTCCTCATTTATCCCTCATCCTACCCTTTCTCCTTTGGTAACTCTAAGTACGTTTCTTTTGAGAATCTGTTTCTGTTTTATGTATAGATTCACATATTATTTTTATATTCTACACATTTCTACACATAAGTGATAGCATATAATATTTTTCTTTCTCTGTATGACTCATTTCACTTAGTATGATTTTCTCTGTATTCAACTATCTTGTTAAAAATGACAATATTTCATTCTTTTTTGTATCTGAGTAATAGCCAGTAAGTATGTGTGTGTGTGTGTGTGTGTGCATGTGTGTATCACATCTTCTTAAATCAATCTTCTGTTGATGAGCAGTTGGTTTGTTTCCATGTCGTGGCTATTGTAAATAATTCCTATGAACATTGGGGTGCATGTATCTTTTCAAATTAGAGTTTTCATGTTTTCTGGATATATGGCCAGGAGTGGGATTGCTATACATTTATTTCTAGGCTATTTTGTTCCATTGACCTATATGTCTATTTTGTGCCAATACCATGCTGTTTTGATACTGTAGCTTTATAGTATAGTCTGAATTCTAGAAGGGTTGTCTCCAGCTTTGTTCTTTTTCTTCAAGATTGCTTGGCAACTCTGGGTCTTTTGTGGTTCCAAAAAAATTTTAGGATTGTTTATTCTAGTATAGTGAAGAATGCTATGAATGTTTTGAAAAGTATCACAGTAAATTTGTAGGTTGTTCTTCCCTGGTGGTCAGATGGTAAAGTGTCTGTCTACAATGCGGGAGACCTGGGTTCAATCCCTGGGTTGGGAAGATCCCCTGGAGAAGGAAATGGCAATCCACTCCAGTACTATTGCCTGGAAAATCTTATAGACAGAGGAGCCTGGTAGGCTACAGTCCATGGTGTCGCAAAGAGTTGGACACAACTTAGCAATTTCACTTTCACCTTGGGTGGTATAGCCATTTTAACAGTGTTAATTCTTCCAATCTAAGAGCATGAGATATCTTTCTATTCCTTTGAATAAGTTTCAGTTTCCTTTATCAGTTTTTTATAGTTCTCAGCATATAGATTTTTCACCTCCTTGATTAAAGTTATTCCTAGGTATTTAAAAAAATTTTTTTTTTTGGTATTTTACTTTTGACACAATTTTAAATGGAATTTTTTTTTTGCTTTCATTTTCTGATACTTCATTTTTATATAAGTACATCACTTTTATTCTAATATTTTTCTATTTTTGTGTCCATTTTAAGAGAAATGAAATTTCTATATGTACCATATTTTTATTTTAGGACTTTTATTGTTGATTCTTACAACTGAATTTACCTAATTTATACCTCTAAAGGAAAGTAAATTCTATTTATTATTTAAAATTTTTAGGAATTTTTGATTCATGAAAAAAGACTGTACTTAAATACCTCATGATTGATAAATGGTATTGATATTTGAATAAAAAATGGCCTTTTATATATAAATTAAAATATGTTTGTTAAATATTGATTACAAGTACTAAGTACTGTAGTTTAAAGAATTAACCAGTTAAGGCATGCTGTCTGACTCTGTGCGACCCCATAGACGGCAGCCCACCAGGCTCCTCTGTCCATGGGATTCTCCAGGCAAGAACACTGGAGTGGGTAAAGCATAGCCCCTACCATTAAGGAGTTTACAATTTCAGGACTTCTAAACCAATGGTTAATATAATTCAAAGTATAAATGTTAATCCTTGAGACTAAGATCATCAAAGGAAACATCATTTGGGTTTTTTTTTCTTTTATTGAGTTAATGGAAACCAAACACAGAACAGCTTCTGTTGTTATTCTAGTGTCCACTGTCATTCCCTATGTACTGTACCACTGTTACTCTCTCTTTATTTTTCTCCTACTGCTTTCCATTAGTATTTGGGTAGAGAGTTAAGCTAAACAGTAATTCAGTTGACAAGAGGTCAAGTGAAAAGTCTGAGGAAAAGAGTCAGTGTTACAGAAATACCTTCCAAATGGAGTTAGGAGAAAATTCTAAAGAAGTTTATTAAGATGCTATCCATCAGAATGGGTGTATAGCTTGGTTGAATGAATTTTAGCTTCTCACTTAATACAGTTAAAGGCATAGGAAAGTTGATTAGACAATTCACTTACAAAGAAGAACCATTTGTGTTGAATTTTAGGGAAACATTTTGTGGTGTTCCACTGGTTGATTAGTGAATGTTAAAATTCGATGAACTTCATTAACCCTATTCCTGTACTTGGAGACAGGCATTAGTTAGTTCAGTGGCTCAGTCGTGTCTGACTGTGACTCCATGAATCGCAGCATGCCAGGCTTCCCTGTCCATCACCAACTCTCGGAGTTCACTAAAACTCATGTCCATCGAGTTGGTGATGCCATCCAGCCATTTCATCCTCTGTCATCCCCTTCTCCTGCCCCCAATCCCTCCCAGCAGCAGAGTCTTTTCCAATGAGTCAACACTTTGCATGAGGTGGCCAAAGTACTGCTGTTTCAGCTTTCGCATCATTCCTTCCAAAGAAATCCCAGGGCTGATCTCCTTCAGAATGGACTGGTTGGATCTCCTTGCAGTCCAAGGGACTCTCAGGAGTCTTCTCCAACACCACAGTTCAAAAGCATCAATTCCTTGGCGCTCAGCTTTTTTCACAGTCCAACTCACATCCATACACGACCACTGGAAAAACCATAGCCTTGACTAGACGGACTTTTGTTGGCAAAGTAATGTCTCTGCTTTTGAATATGCTATCTAGGTTGGTCATAACTTTCCTTCCAAGGAGTACGCGTCTTTTAATTTCATGGCTGCAGTCACCATCTGCAGTGATTTTGGAGCCCCAAAAAATAAAGTCTGCCACTGTTTCCACTGTTTCCCCATCTATTTCCCTAGAAGTGATGGGACCAGATGCTATGATCTTCATGTTCTGAATGTTGAGCTTTAAGCCAACCTTTTCATTCTCCTCTTTCACTTTCATCAAGAGGGCTTTTTAGTTCCTCTTCACTTTCTGCCATAAGGATGGTGTCATCTGCATATCTGAGGTTATTGATATTTCTCGTGGAAATCTTGATTCCAGCTTGTGCTTCTTCCAGCCCAGAGTTTCTCATGCATAAAATGTAGATATAAATTGAATGTCTAGAATTTTCAACCTCTTTTATAAGGTCAGTATATTGTCAATTTGAAGTGTTTCCAGTGAGGTTTCTGGGTATTAAATATTTCCCTTGTGATGTATGTAGTAGCTTCTGAATCTCTTTATAGCAGTTTTTATCTCTTTATTTCTCAGGGTATAAATGGCTGGATTTAGAAGAGGTGTAATAACAGAGTAAAACACAGCAAGAAATTTGTCCACCCAGGTGATGCTGAGTGGCCACACATAGATGAAGATGCAGGGCCCAAAGAAGAGCACCACCACTGTGATGTGGGCAGTGCAGGTAGAGAGTGCCCTAGATGTACCAGCTTTAGAGCTTTGGCGAATAGTAAGAAGAATATATGAGTAGGATATCAACAAAACTATAAAGCAGGTCATGGCTGGAACCCCACTATCAGCATTCATTAATATTCCCAAGTTATAGGAATCTATGCAAGCAAGCTTGATTACCAGTGGTATATCACAGAAAAAGCTGTCGATTTCCCTGGGGCCACAGAAAGGCAATTGCACAATCACAGCCATTTGACTCATGGCATGCACAAAGCCAGTGGTCCAGGAAGTCAGCACAAGCCCAATGCACTTTTGCAGGTTCATTATGGTTGAATAGTGGAGTGGCTTGCAGATGGCCACATAGCGGTCATAGGCCATTACCACCAATAGCACCATCTCACCCCCTCCAAAAAAATGCACAAAGAGAATCTGGCACATGCAGCCTCCAAAGGAAATAGTCTTGTTCTCTCTGACAAAGTCTGTTATCATCTTAGGAGTGGTCACTGAGCAAAGCCACATATCAACAAAGGACAGGTTGGCCAATAAGAAGTACATGGGGGAATGCAGATGGGGGTCAGTGATGATTAAGATTATGATGGCAATGTTTCCAAATACAATGATCAGGTAAAGCATAAAAAACATCAGTAAGAGTAAGACCTGCATAGTCCATGAGTGACAAAGTCCCAGAAGCACAAATTCTGACACTACAGACAGATTTCCTGCATCCATTTAATTCAGAGTGTCCTCTAAAATAAGCAGGAGAAAAAGACAGATTTTTCAGTTAGTAGGATGGGAAAGGATACTTAATCTTTAGAAATTGGTTGAAATTCTATCTCAATGAAGTTTAAATTCATTGAAAATTAGCGTCTATATCTGAAAGTGAAAATTTAATTGGGAAGACAAATATTGGGAAAATACTCATAGTATTATGACCAAAAGAGAAGTAAATCCCTAAAATTTGCTTTCCAAGATAGACTTATAATAAATGATTAATTAAGAGGATATTCCCACAAAGAATAAGTGAGAAAGGTGGATAGCAAGATGAAAGACTGAGAAAAGATTATAGTGTCACCTAGAAACTAGTTTCATTCTGCTTCCCCAGTGAAAAGAATCTGAGTGCAGACCATCAACTGTTATACTGTAATAACTATGATTTGAGTAGTCTACTTAAGAAGATGATAGTGAACAGATACTGAAGTCCAGAACAAACGCATGGCACAAAATTACAGTTTCTCTCTATTATGCATACTGATTTCTTTAAGCCTCATTTGCGTGTCTTCTATAAGACATCATTTAATTAAAATTTTACCTTATTTCTCTACATTATATATTGGAACAATCTTTAGGAGAAAAGCCATATAATAAATACAAGGCATGATAATTCACATGGAAAATCAAGCACATAATTTATCATTATTTAAGATCACAAGTCAATAGAATTCATTTAGTTAACTGAATCTATTAGAAAAAATGTCCGGAGACTTATGTGAGAAAGGGAGGTTAACTCAGACGCAGGTTCTGTTTTAATGACATGTGAATGAATGTTCCTTATAACTCGAGCTTATGAATAGAAAATATTTACTTTCAATTATATCAGTAGATGTTAGGAAACCCCTAGGTTTTGAAATATTACTGTAAATGTATATAAAAAATGATTTGGGAGAATGGCATTGAAACATGTATAATACCATATGAGAAATGAATTGCCAGTCCAGGTTCGATGCAGGATACAGGATGCTTGGGGCTGGTGCACTGGGATGACCCAGAGGGATGGTATGGGGAGGGAGGTGGGAGAGGGGTTCAGGATGGGGAACATGTGCACACCCGTGGTGGATTCATGTTGATGTATGGCAAAACCAATACAATATTGTAAAGTAATTAGCCTCCAATTAAAATAAATAAATTTAAATTAAAAAAAGAAAAAAAAAGCCAGTCTTGCTGATAAGCAGCTATTATCTTCTGTAACTTTAAATACATGTTATTTATACTTAATAACCGAATAAAAGATGTGAGGATTAAAAAAAAAACAAAACTTCAGAGATCATCAATTACTGACCTCTGAATAGAATAAAGATATAGTTTATATTAATCCTTAAGTACACTAAGAATTCCTCTTGAGCTGAATGGTGAAAATATAACTGTGTATCTCTGAAAGTGAAAGTGAAAGTCACTCAGTCTTGTCTGACTCTTTGCGACCCCAAAGAGGTCCCCATATAGTCCATGGAATTCTCCAGGCCAGAATACTAGAGTGGGTAGCCTTTCCCTTCCCCAGGGGACCTTCCCAACCCGTGGATCAAATCCAGGTCTCCCACATTGCAGGAAGATTTTTTACCAGCTGAGTCACAAGGGTGTGTATCTCTCTTCCTAATCTATTTATTTCCCTGGGCTTTGTTTTACTTTTTGGATGCTGCATTTTCTTTTATCCTTTGAAATCTCAAGGGTGGTGCTAAGGAGAGCAGGTGAACAATGAAAACTATTACCTCATCATGAGCACTGATTTCCCCTTCCCTTATAATGTGAACTCAGAAGTATAAAGGATGGAAAGAAAAAATAATTTCTTCAAAAAATTAGATGACTCACACATTTGCTGTGAAAGGGAGAACATGTAATAATAGTCTCAAGGTTTAAAGATAAATATATCCTCCATGATAGAGATATGTTTAATTTCTAAAGAAAATATCCTGTATTACACACAATAGACTTATGTCCCCTGAGAAATTTGAACAATTTGACCTTTACTTGGAAACTTAATTTTTGTCAAGATAAACCTGTCAAGATAACAGACCAGGATTAGTTTTCTATATATTTTTTAAAATACCTCTTGGGATAGGGATATGGAAGATAGCTAGTAGCAAAAGCAGAATTTCAACTGGGTTTGAGAGAGGAATTTCTTAAAAGATTAATATGTACATTGCTGAGGAGCCATTTACCAAAAATAAATGACAGTGTTTTTAAAATCAGTTTTGAAATTGTTAATATTTCATAATATTAGTAGACTGATTATATCAATTAATGTCAATCTAACATTTGAGATAATTAGTAGAATAACCATGGACTTTTAGATTAGTCAGATCTGGTCTAAACTCCAGCTTTGTTACCTGTTGACCTTGTGATCTTGAGCTAAATTTATTTCTACTTCCATTTCCTCATCTGTGAAAAGAGAACAGTCAATCTAATAGACAGTGAAGTTGCTCAACTGTGTCCTACTCTTTGCGATCCCATGGACTGTGGTCTACCAGGCTTCTCTGTCCATGGGATTTTCCAGGCAAGAGTACTGGAGTGGGTTGCCGTTTCCTTCTCCAGGGGATCTTCCTGACCCAGGGATCAAACCCAGGTCTCCTGCATTGCAGGCAGACACTTTACCCTCTGAGCCACCAGGGAAGCCGCCCAATCTAATAGACTTGTCTTCAAATCAGAAAACACAGAAATTACTTAAAGTTATCTGATATTCAGCATATGTTTAATAAATACTAGTTATTTCCCCTCCTTATTGATTAAAATGTAACTTAAAGCTCTGCAGTTTCCAAAGTTTTCAAGAAACAATCTTAGTTAACTGCCAACCACCTTCTATAACCAAAATATATAAAGTAAATTTTATTTAAAATAATAACGGATTATATTTTATTTAACTTACATTAAGCAACTTTATAGGATATGGATGCAAAGGAAATATCAAGAAGCAAGAATTGCTTCTTGCTTTCCATGAGCTTAACACGTTTTTCACCTTTACATCTGCTTCTATCTAGGAAGTGTTTTGTATTTTAAGAAAGCCTTCAAGAGAATAGTACATTTTTTTTTAAGTACCTTTAGAATCCTGTAACTTAGGGTCAGTTTTCACAAGAAGAGGTAGTTATAACTTTGGGATTAGTGAAAATGAAAAAAAAAAAAGAAAAGAAAATTAGGGAAAGGAGACAAATTGAGTTACTCTTTTTAGAGTATTAAAATACAGCCAAGCATTTTTCATCCCCATCTAGACACAAGATCCTTCTATTAATTTTTATTATAGCAATTATAAAACTGTGATTATCAACATTTTTAATTTTACAAAGAGAAACTTGGACACAGAGAATTTAATAGATAGTCTGAGATATACACTAGGGAAAGTACACAGGGAAATTGTCCAAGTTCCTTTCTCTTCCTAAAGCTGCCCTCTTTTCTTCCTAAGGTTCTGAGTTTTAATCCTGTTAAATCCTATTAACCCTACAGTAACTTAGTATAGCATCACTTTTCACCGGTTATATAATTATTTTTTCTTCTATCTTTATGCTGAAAGTTACCTTAGTATGTAGTACTCTCTCTGATATAAAACTCTTATCTTTTAAATGGGAAGGACCATTTAGCCAGGATAGCTGGAAGTTGCTCATAATCAAGTAGTTGTTATAATATTCAAAGAACTGTGATCTCTCAAAGCAGACTTGAGAGCACCTCTGAGGCATGGCATTATGATGGTATGTACACTGTTGTTAAAGAGACCATGGAAATTCCAGTAGGATAACTGATTATCTCTTTAAAGGTCAGAAGCTAAACAAGTCATACTCAACTCTAAGCGTAGTGGGCATGCATGAAACAGATACATAGAAATACTTTTTAAATTATTTTAAGGAAGAAAGTTCTAGAGAATATGAGATAACTTACTAAGACCAGATTTCTCTAAGACCAGATTACTTTTTACTCTTCTCTTCTGATGTATGGTTGAGATAACATCCACTGTGGAGTGGAAACAGTATCTGTGGGAGAAATTTCCCTCAGCCTGACATATATTCACCACTGGAAGGAATCCCTTGGGTGAATTTTTCCTATTACCTGTTCTAGACAGAGCAAGAATCATGAAAATAATTTACATTGTACATCTCTTAGGAACATTTTTGTTAAGAGCAGTAACTTTTGCATATTCTGGAAATCAGAACTAGGAGTGAAGAAAAATCACACATAAAGCAGCTAAGAATAGTGAAGTTTTTAAATTACTTTTAAGTTAACCTGTAAGTACCTAGATGTATTCTGCAGTCTTAATCTCTAACTAGATATAAATAATCAGATGCAATTAAGATTTAATTCCAGTTTTAAGAAACCGTATCCTGACCAGTGTGTGATATATGACCACCAATAGAAAATCCTCATGTGAATAGCAAGATTACTTGTCTATGTAGAAAACATTCAAAGAAGATTTGATACCTACCTTTTTCAAACTTTCTAAAAACTTGGAGAGATAAAATTCTCCAAACATGTTAAAGAAACCAGCATTACTCTGATACCAAAACCAGACAAGGACATCACACACACACAAATTATAGGCCAATAACATTGATGTACATAGATGTAAAATTCCTGAACAGAATATTAACAACTGAATCCAACAATTAATTAATTTAATCATATATCATAATCTAGCAGCATTTATTCCCAAAATGTAAAGATGTTTCAGTATTCACAAATCTATCACTGTGATTTATCGCATTAACAAAAAGAGGGATAAAAATCAGATGATTATCTGAACAGAAGCAGAACTGCATTTGACAAAATCCAGCATCCATTAACAATAAAAACTCTGAACAAAATTTGAAATATTTTCCTCTTAGATGAGGAACAGAACAAGGATAACCAGTCTCCCACTTTTGTTTAACATAGTATTGGAAGTTCTAGCCATAGCAGTTAGGCAATAAAAATGAAAGTCATCAAAATCTGAAGAGGGCTTCCCTGATAACTCAGTTGGTAAAGAATCTGCCTGCAATGCAGGAGACCCTGGTTTGATTCCCGGGTCGGGAAGATCTGCTGGAGAAGGGATAGGCTACCCACTCCAGTCTTCTTGGGCTTCCCTTGTGGATCACTGATAAAGAATCTGCCTGCAATATGGGAAACCTGGGTTCAGTCCCTGGGTTGGGAAGATCCCATGGGGCTTCCTCTGTAGCTCGGGTAGTAAAGAATCTGCCTGCAATGCAGGAGACCCGAGTTCGATTCCTGGGTTGGGAAGATCCCCTGGAGAAAGAAATGGCAACCCATTCCAGTATTCTTACCTGGAGAATCCCATGGACTGAGGAGCCAGGCAGGCTACAGTCCATAGAGTCACAAGAGTCAGACACGACTTAGTGACTAAACCAACCAACCAAAATCTGAAGAAAAGATGTAAAAATGTCACTATTTGAAGATCACATGGTACTATATATAAAGAGCTCTAAAGACTTCACCAAAAAACTGTAAAAACTAATAAATTGATTTAGTAAAATCAGAGTACAAAATTAATTTACAGAAGTCTGTTGCAGTTGTACACACTAATATCAAACTGTCAGGAAGGTAAATTAAGAAAGCAAACCCATTAAAAATTTCACCAAAAAGAATTTAAAAACCTAAGAATAAATATAATTACAGAGGTTAAAGTTCTATATAGTGAAAACAATTAGAAAGCAATTAGATGAAACCAATGAAAGCAATTAGAAGATACAAATTAAAAAGATGTTTTGTGTTCATGGATTGAAAGAATTAATATCGTTAAAATGTTCTTGCTACCCAAAGGAATATACAGATTCAGTGCAATCCCTATCAAAATTCTAAAGGTGTATTTCACAGAACTACAACAAATAACTATAAAATTTGTATAAATCAAAAACAATCCTCAATAGCTAAAACAACCCTGAGAAAGAATAATAAAGCTGGAGGTATCATACTGTCTGATTTTAACAAGCTGTAGTAATCAAAATATTTTGGTACTGGCACAGAAACGGACACACAAGATTAATAAAACAGAGATGAGAGTCCAGAAATAAACCCACATGAATATAAACAATTTGTGATAAGAGAAAAGGTCATACTCTGAAGAAAAATAGACTCCAATAAATGGTGTTGGGAAAATTGGACAACCACATGTGATAAAATAAAACTAGATCATCTTTCACCATTCACAAAAATTAACACGAAATGGATTAAAGACATGAGTGTAAGACCTGAAACCATAAAATTCCTAGGAGAAAGCATAGGCCATAACCACACTGACATCAGTTTTACTGATGTTTTTGTGCATGTGACTTCTGATGCAAGAGCTGCAAAAGCAAAAACAAACAAATGAAACTACCTCAGCTAGAATGCTTCTGCACAGCAAGGAAAGCTATAAACAAAATCCAAAGAGAATCTAAGAAGTGGCAGGAGATGTTTGTAAATCACATATCTGACAGGTGGTTATAAAATATATAAAGTCATACAACTTAAGCAAACTGATTTAAAAATGAGTAGAGGGTCTAAATAGACATTTTTCCAAAGAAGACAACAAATACATGAAAAAATGTTCAATACCACTAATTCTTGGGGAAATGCAAATCAAAGCCATAATGAGATATTGCTTCACACATGTTAGAATGACTATCGTTGAAAAGAAAGTAATAACAAATGTTGGAGTGGGTGTGACAAAAAAGGAGTCCTTATACATTATTGGTCAGACTGTAAATTAGTGCAGCTACTATGGAAAGAAATATGGAGACTCCTCTAAAAATTAAGAATAGAGCTAACTTATGAAACATCAATTCCATTTTGAATATTTATCCAAAGAAAACCAAAAAACTAACTTGAAAAGGTATATGCAAATCATCCCACCCTCTCCCTCTCCCACAGAGTCCAAAAGACTGTTCTATACATCAGTGTCTCTTTAGCTGTCTCGTATACAGGGTTATTGTTACCATCTTTCTAAATTCCATATATATGCATTTGTATACTGTATTGGTGTTTTTCTTTCTGGCTTTCTTCACTCTGTATAATAGGCTTCTGTATGGCAAAACCAATACAATATTGTAAAGTTAAATTAAAAAAAAAAGGTATATGCACCCCTATATTCGCTGTCCCCTTATTTACAATATCCAAGATATAGAAACTAGTGTCCATCAGTGAATGAATGGATGAAGAAGATGTGGTGTATATACACAATGGAATATTACCCAGCTCTAAAAGAGAATGAATTCTCTCATTTGTGACAACATGGATGGACCTTGAAGGTTTTATGCCAAATGAAGTAAATCAGATGAAGATGACAAATACTGCATGATTTCAGTAATGTGTGAAATCTGGGACAACAAAGCAAACACAAACTCATAGGTACAGAGACCAGATTAGTGACTGCCAAAGGGGAAAGGGGTTGAAGAGTAGGTGAAATGGGTTAAGAGTGTCAACTGACTGATGAGGAATGATAAGTATACTTAGACTAGGTGTTGATTACTTTGTAGGGTTTACAGATGTCAAATTATAATTCTATACACCCGAAATCTATATAGTAAGTAAATAAACACATAACAAATAAATAGAAGTAACCTGAAAAACACTAATTTTACTGAGCCATTTAAAATGTAATATACACTTGAAATTAATATATTAATAATATTGTAAGTCAACTATACATCAATAAATTTAGAAAAATAAGTGAAGTCGCTCAGTCATGTCTGACTCTTTGCAACTCCAAGAATTGTAGCCTACCAGGATCCTCCGTCCCTAGGATTTTCCAGGCAAGAGTACTGGAGTGGGTTGCCATTTCTTTCTCCAGGGATCTTCCCGACCCAGGGATCAAACCTGGGTGTCTCACATTGTAGGCAGATGGTTTACCGTCTGAGCCACCAGTGAAGTCCTTAGAAAAATAAAATATGCAATATTACTGAATGTTTTAACACTGATTTAAGTTCACCATTAAAATAATTGCATTCATTGTGTTAAAAAAATGTAACGCCATTTTTTAAAAAATTTTACAACAAACATGGCTTCTCCTATATTATTTTCTAGGATACTTATAGCTTACATTTTACAATACATCTGTGATCCATAATGAGTTAGTGTTTGTGAAAGATGTAAGGTCTATGTTTAAATTCTTGGGGTTTTTGCATGTGGATATCTAGTTGTTCCTGCACTAATGAGATCTTTGATGTATTATATTGTGCTTGTTTCTTTGTCAACTGATTGACAAACTTGCCTACATATGTCTATTTCTTGGCCTTTTATACCTTTTATACCATATTTTATACCATTATGGTATAAAATATATTTTATATATATAAACAAAATAAATATATATTTCCATTCTTTAGCCAATATAGTACTGTCTTGATTGCTGTAGCTTTATAGTAAAGTCTAGTAATGTCAGTCCTCTGATCTTGTTGTTCTTCTTCATCTTTTCCTTTTTAATCCATATCTTTATATTTAAAGTGTGTTTGACATGTAATATATAGTTGCATCAATATTCATGAGAGATATTAGTCTGTAGTTTGTGTTATTTTTGTGTTGCTTTCGTACCAGAGTAAAATTGTTCCCTACTCCTCTATTATCTGGAAAAGTTTATTGAGAATTGGAATCATTTATTATTTAAATATTTGGTAGAATGCACCAATGAAGCCATTAGGGCCTGGATTTTTCATTTTAGTAAGTTTTATAATTCCTAATTCAATTCAGTTTTTTTTTCTTTATGTCTTCAATTCTCTATTTCTTCTTGTGTCTTTTTTAGGTATTTGCCCATTCCATGTAAAATATCTAATTTATTGGCATATTGTTTTCTATAGTATTCTTTTTAATTCCTCAGCACATGGATAGATCACAATTTGCATATTAATTTGAGTTATTTCAAGTGTTGGCATTATGAACTGAGTGCTAAAAACATTTGCAAAGTCACTGTGTGGAACGAGACAATAATTGATTCCTTTCAGAATGTAGTAACACTGGACAGCAGTTCCTGCAGATTCTGAAACTCCAACTAGAACCCCAAATCTCCAGGTACAGTTTCTTATAGTTAGACATGCCTTTCAGTTACACAAATTGAGCTTCTAGGTCTTTTATTCCAGTTCTTCTTTACCTTTCCTTCTATCTTTTCCTAGTCTCCACACCCACTGGACACCAGTTCCCTAGGGCTTTGGTCTCAGCAAGTTGTCATGGAATAAAGGAGATAAACCAACTCATGATATGATATGCATGACTGCTGCTGCTGCTGCTAAGTAGCTTCAGTCGTGTCCAACTCTATGCAACCCCATAGACAGCAGCCCACCAGGCTCCCCCATCCCTGGGATTCTCCAGGCAAGAACACTGGAGTGGGTTGCCATTTCCTTCTCCGATACGCATGACTAAAACCAAGCAAATATGTTAGTGTTTGTAATTTTGTATACTTAAGTACTTTTTTTAAGGAAATGGTTTTATCACTAAAAGAGTGACAAAAATAGTGGAATTTTAGGATGCGTAGCAAGTAATAATCAGTGAGTATTTTGGGGAAAATACTTTTCCAGGCACTATTGAACTTTACCAAATATATGTATACTTGTGTGTGGTCTGTGTATAAAGCTGTCCCTATGCTTCCTCTCTAAGATGGGTAAGACCATCTTTTGTGAACATGTCAAATACAGCTCTGATCCTTGTAGGATACAGTGAGTTCTCTAAATGACATGGCTTCTTTCCTATTTTCAGATAGTTGTGAGCAACCAAGAAAATATTTCATATATCTCTACCTATTTTTTGCATATTTATCTTTGGACTGTAAGAAAAGTAGTGGAGACACTGAGACATTTATCCAGACTCAGGCTTTCCTGGTGGCTAAGATGGTCAAGAACTTCCCTGTAATGCAGGAGACCTGGGTTTGATCCCTGGGCTGAGAGGATGCCCTGGAGAAGTGAATGGCAACTCCCTCCAGTATTCTTGCCTGGAGAATTCCATGGACATAGCAGCCTGGTGGGCTACAGTCGATGGGTCACAAAGAGTCAGATACATCTGAGCGACTAACACACACATATCCGAACAAGAGTTTGGTGTGGGGTGTGGAAAAATAAGTGAAGAATATTAAGAGGTACAAACTTTCAATTATAAAATAGAGAAGTTAGGAGGATTTGATTAAAACTTGGGAAATATAGCCAAAAATAGTGTAACAACTTTGTATGCTGAAATGTTTACTAGACTTATTGTGGTCATCAATATTTAATCTGCATAAATGTGAAAAATCACTATTTTGTACACCTTAAATTAACATAATATTCTATATCAACTATACTTCACTTAGAAAAAAATAAAAATAATCAAGATAAAAAAGCATTGAAAATGTTAAGCCCATTATTGTAACAGATTAAATGAGTGAGAATAATTATCTCAAACTGTACAGAGAAGTTTTATGAATTAAATATTCATTTATTATTAAAATATTACAAATCTATTAATAGAAGAGATACATCTTAATTTCAAAAAAGTATCATCCATGATGGTATTTTAGAAACAAGCATTATGTATTTAGGGGGAAAAAATGCTTATCTTCAGCACTGTACTGGTGGTTCCAACCCATTCAATATGAAAAAATCTAGAAAACAATAACTACTTGGTCTAGAAAAGATCAGGAAAAAATTGCTATTTGTTTTCTATATACCTCTTCATGGATATTAGCCTTGTCGTGGGGAAGGGACTCGCATAACTTAGTGAAGCAATGAGCCATGCCGTGTAGGACCACTCAAGATGGATGGGTCACAGTGAAGAGCTCTGACAAAACGGGGTCCACTAGAAGCGTGGGACTTTAAGAGGAATCTATATACAAAATACAAATGAATGGTAGAAAATTTCAACAAATTTAATGAATATACAGTGAATATGTGAAAATTGCTGTTTTTCTATGTTAGTAATGACCTACTAAAATATAGACCAAAAGATATTTCTATGTAATAGCTTGAAAATATAATGCCTGATAACAAATCAAACAAATCAAAATCACTAAATATGAAAGAATAAAATGTAACCAGGCAAAGCGATATACTAGGTTTATGGATTAAAATAATCAAAATCATAAAATTATCTATTCTTTCCAAACTGATCTATAAATTCTATCCATTTTCAATTGATATCCTGAGATTGTTATTGTCAAATTTGACAACTTATCTTAAAATCATCTGTAAGAGTTAGGTGACAAGAAGAACTTAGATATTCTTAAAGTAGAATACTTGAAGAGTATAGATTAATTGTGCTAAGTACCAACCATATTTAAGATTTTGTATTGTTGTATCTGAGAAATAAAATGGCTAATGGACAGAATGATAGATTTCAGGAACAAAGCCAAGCATAGATGAATGTTTGATATATAGCAAAGATGACATTAAAATCAGTAGGGAAAATCTATTCAATAAATCATATTTAGATGATAGCTTATATCCATATAAAATAAATCATATTCCTTTAATACACCAATACAAAATTTAATTTTTTGTTGGATTAAATAACTGAAAAATAAATGTTTAAAATTATAAAAAAGTGTAAAGACAATAAAATATTTTGGGAGTTTAGTTATGAAATGTACTACAGAGGAGACAAAAGCTTTAAATTTAAAGGAAAGAAATTGATAAATGTAACAATTAAATTTTGTGTATGTATAAACATCACAAACTTTTCATATCATCTATAGGAGTGAAGGCACTTTCAGTTTATATATTTTTTTGTATAAAAATTATAGCATCTCCAAAGATTTAGCTGAAGTATGAACTAAAAAGATGAAAGACCATATCCAGTAAATATTCAATTTGTTGTCCAAATTCACTATTAGCCAAGAAAATGCAATAAACGTTTTAAAATTAAAATTTAATATTTTATTTTAAAATATTTTCTATCCACCTAAATGGAAATAAAACACAGCAATTTGCAAAATTCAATATTGATAAGTCATGGAGAAATTAGGACCCTTGGTAGAGTATAAATATCTACAACTTAGGAAGAAATTTTTTAATTTCTAGTAAAGTTAGAAGGTTTATACCTTACAATTCAGCACTTCCAGTTCTAGGTAAATATCCTACAAAAATTATCACATGTGCACAAAGAAGTATATATATATATATATATATAGGCATGTATACCTGTATATATATATATATATATATATATATATATATATATATATTCAATTGAGACATTATTTATAATAGTAAATAATTAGATAATTCTAAACTTTTTCCAAGGGGAGAGGGAAATACATTTTAGAATACCCATTAGAAGAAGACTGTAGCCATTAAAATGAATAAACTAAATTCAACAAGTGGGGTGAGAAAGCTAGATATACACATATAAAAATGATGCTGGATTTTTAACCTTTCACCATATACACAAATAAATCCAAATTATTTAAATACCTAAATGTAATACCTGAAACTACTGAACTTGAAGAAGAAAATATATGAGATTTTTAAGATGTTGATTTTGGCATTAAAATTTGAATTTTGTTGAATAGGACAGCAAAACATAGCAAAAGCAAAAATCAGACAAAGTTATATCAAATTTAAAAACTTCTCTGTAACAAAAGAAACAATCAAGAGAATGAAAAGGCAAACTACAGAATGGAAGAAAATATTTGCAAATAATATATATAAGGAGTTAATATATAGAATATATAAAGATCTTGTACAACTTAACAATATGAAACCAAATAACCCATTGAAAAATGGGCAACAGACTTGAATAGATATTTATTCAAAGAAAATATACAATAGTCAGCAAGCATGTGAAAAAGATGTTCAACAGCAGTAATCATCAGGAAAATGTAAATCAAAACCACACTGAGATATTACCTCACAACTGTTAGGATGGCTTCTATCAAGACAAAAACCAATAAATAAGTGCTGATGAGGATGTGGACATTCAGAGAAATGGAAAGCCTTTGCATTGTTAGTGGGAATATAAAATGTTACAACCATTCTGGAAAAAATTATGGAGTTTCTTCAAAAATTAAAAACAGAGAATAAAAATAGAGTTATCATTTGATACACACATTTGAATTCTAAGGGTATATATATATGTATAAATAAAGAGTTGAAAACAGTATCTTGAAGAGATATTCGCACACCTATGTTCATTGCAGCAATATTTACAATATGCAAGGGGTGGAAGCAAACTAAATGTCCAATTATGAATGACCAGATAAAGAAAATGTGGCATGTCCATCAATGGAATGGTATTTAGCATTAAAAAAGAAGGAAATCCTATCATATGCTACAGCATGGGTGAACTTTGAGAACAGTATGCTAAATGAAATAAGTCCATCTCAAGAAGATAAAAATACTTCATGATTGACTCAAGTACTCAAATCCTTAGAAACAGAATGGAGACTGGTGGTTTCCAGGGTGAGGTGAAGTGAAAAGAGCACTTGTATAATGGCTATAGAGTTTCAGTTTTGAAAGATGAAAAATTTCTAGAGATCTATTTCACAAGGTGCGTATATTTAACATTATTGTACAATTGAAAATTAAGATGTTATAGTTTAACCACATTTTTAAAAAGAATGAACTAGAGCAGGATATATTTAAGTAGATAAATCTTTACAACATAACAATGAGTGAAAAAAACAAATTTTAGAATAATGGCAATAATATATAGGTACCATCTGTATCAAGTTAAAACTATGAAAAATGTATTTTTTCACAATGTATGAAAAATGAGAAAAATACTTTTTTAAAATATACAAGGTAGTGATACTCATGGAGTTGATAGTTATTATCTTTGCTATGATGAAATAATTGGATATAGAGGATTGCTTAGAGGTCTTTATTATTTCTAATAATCCACTTTTGTAATAAAGAGGAATCTGAAATAAATAAGGCAAAATGTTAAAAATTTGATGAAACCACATACCATATCGGTGTCCAGATTAAACTCTACAATGGAAATAGTTTATAGGAAAGATAAAAATATGTTCAGTGATCTCCAGGGACCTTTCCAACCCTCCTCAAAGCATTTTTTAAAATAAAAATTTAGTGTGAAATATATCAAGCACATATGGCTAGAGATTCATTTTTAAAGCACACTTTAGCCTATAATTAGTATGGACTGAAAGGAGATCAAACCAATCAGTCCTAAAAGAAATCACCCCTACAAGTTGTGAAATTATTTGTTCTAGCTCTGTGAAAACTACCATTGGTAGCTTGATAGGGATTGCATTGAATCTATAGATTGCTTTGGGTAGTATACTCATTTTCACTGTATTGATTCTTCCAATCCATGAACATGGTATATTTCTCCATCTATTAGTGTCCTCTTTGATTTCTTTCATCAGTGTTTTATAGTTTTCTATATATAGGTATTTTGCTTCTTTAGGTAGATATATTCCTAAGTATTTTATTCTTTTCATTGCAATGGTGAATGGAATTGTTTCCTTAATTTCTCTTTCTGTTTTCTCATTATTCATGTATAGGAATGCAAGGGATTTCTGTGTGTTGATTTTATATCCTGCAACTTTACTATATTCATTGATTAGCTCTAGTAATTTTCTGGTGGAGTCTTTAGGGTTTTCTATGTAAAGGATCATGTCACCTGCAAACAGTGAGAGTTTTACTTCTTCTTTTCCAATTTGGATTCCTTTTATTTCTTTTTCTGCTCTGATTGTTGTGGCCAAAACTTCCAAAACTATGTTGAATAGTAATGGTGAAAGTGGGCACCCTTGTCTTGTTCCTGACTTTAGAAGAAATGCTTTCAATTTTTCACCATTAAGGATAATGTTTGCTATGGGTTTGTCATAGATAGCTTTTATTATGTTGAGGTATGTTCCTTCTTTTTTTTTTTATTTTTTTTATTCTTCCAATTTTATTTTATTTTTAAACTTTACATAATTGTATTAGTTTTGCCAAATATCAAAATGAATCCACCACAGGTATACATGTGTTCCCCATCCCGAACCCTCCTCCCTCCTCCCTCCCCATACCATCCCTCTGGGCCGTCCCAGTGCACCAGCCCCAAGCATCCAGCATCATGCATCAAACCTCCTTCTATTCCTGCTTTCTGGAGAGTTTTTATCATAAATGGATGTTGAATTTTGTCAAAGGCTTTCTCTGCATCTATTGAGATAACCACATGGATTTTATTTTTCAATTTGTTAATGTGGTGTATTACACTCATTGATTTGTGGATGTTGAAGAATCCTTGCATCCCTGGTATAAAGCCGACTTGGTCATGATATATGATCTTTTTAATGTGTTGTTGGATTCTGATTGTTAGAATTTTGTTAAGGATTTTTGCATCTATGTTCATCAGTGATATTGGCCTGTAGCTTTCTTTTTTTGTGGGATCTTTGTCAGGTTTTGGTATTAGGGTGATGGTGGCCTGATAGAATGAGTTTGGAAGTTTACCCTCCTCTTCAATTTTCTGGAAGAGCTTGAGTAGGATAGGTGTTAGCTCTTCTCTAAATTTTTGGTAGAATTCAGCTGTGAAGACATCTGGACCTGGGCTTTTGTTTGCTGGAAGATTTCTGATTACACATTCAATTTCTGTGCTTGTGCTATTTCTTCCTGGAGAGCTAGAACAATAATTTCACAATTTGATGGAAATACAAAAAAACCTTGAATAGCCAAAGCAATCTTGAGAAAGAAGAATGGAACTGGAGGAATCAACCTGCCTGACTGCAGGCTTTACTACGAAGCCACAGTCACCAAGACAATATGGTACTGGCACAAAGACAGAAATATAGATCAGTGGAACAAAATAGAAAGCCCAAAGATAAATCCACATACATATGGACACCTTATCTTCGACAAAGGAGGTAAGAATATACAATGGAGAAAAGACAATCTCTTTAACAAGTGGTGCTGGGAAAACTGGTCAACCACTTGAAAAACTATGAAACTAGAACACTTTCTAACGCCAAACACCAAAATAAACTCAAAATGGATTAAAGATCTAAACATAAGACCAGAAACTATAGAACTGCTAGAGAAGAACATAGGCAAAACACTCTCCGACATAATTCACAACAGTATCTTCTATGACCACCTCCCAGAATAGTAGAAATAAAAGCAAAAATAAACAAATGGGACCTAATTAAAATTAAAAGCTCCTGCACAACAAAAGAAACTATAAGCAAGGTGAAAAGACAGCCTTCAGAATGGGAGAAAATAATAGCAAATGAAGCAACTGACGAACAACTAATCTCAAAAATATACAAGCAACTCCTGCAGCTCAATTCCAGGAAAATAAAGGACCCAATCAAAAAATGGGCCAAAGAACTAAATAGACATTCCTCCAAAGAAGACATACAGATGGCTAACAAACACATAAAAAGATGCTCAACATCACTCATTATCAGAGAAATGCAAATCAAAACCACAATGAGGTACCATTCCACCCCAGTCAGAATGGCTGCTATCCAAAAGTCTACAAGCAATAAATGCTGGAGAGGGTGTGGAGAAAAGGAACACTCTTACACTGTTGGTGGGAATGCAAACTAGTACAGCCACTATGCAGAACAGTGTGGAGATTCCTTAGAAAACTGGAAATAGAACTGCCTTATGATCCAGCAATCCCATTGCTGGCTGTACATACCGAGGAAACCAGAATGGAAAGAGACACATGTACCCCAATGTTCATCGCAGCACTGTTTATAATAGCCAGGACATGGAAGCAACCTAGATGTCCATCAGCAGATGAATGGATAAGAAAGCAGTGGTACATATACACAATGGAGTATTACTCAGCCATTAAAAAGAATACATTTGAATCAGTTCTAATGAGGTGGATGAAACTGGAGCCTATTATACAGAGTGAAGTAAGCCAGAAAGAAAAACACCAATACAGTATACTAACACATATATATGGAATTTAGAAAGATGGTGACGATAACCCTGTATGCAAGACAGCAAAAGAGACACAGATTATAGAACAGTCTTTTGGACTCTGTGGAAGAGGGAGGGGGTGATGATTTGGGAGAATGGCATTGAAACATGTATAATACCATATAAGAAATGAATCGCCAGTCCAGGTTCAATGCAGGATACAGAATGCTTGGGGCTGGTGCACTGGGATGACCCAGAGGGGTGGTACGGGGAGGGAAGTGGGAGGGGGGTTCAGGATTGGGAGCATGTGTACACCCGTGGTGGATTCATGTTGATGTATGGCAAAACCAATACAATATTGTAAAGTAATTAGCCTCCAATTAAAATTTAAAAAAAATCAACCCTGATGCTGAGGCTGGACCTGTAATACATTATCCACCTGATGTGAAGAGCTGACTCACTGGAATAGACTTTGATGTTGGCAAAGACTGAAGGCTAAAGGAAAAGAGAGCAGCAGAGAATGAGATGGTTAGATAGCATCACCAACTCAATGGACATTAATTTGACCAAACTCTGGGAGATAGTGAAGGACAGAGGAGCTTGGGGTACTGCTGTCCTTTGGCTTGCAGAGAGTCAGATACGACTTAAATGACTGAACAACAACAAATTTTGTAGAGGCAATGAAGAAAAAGTATTGGATAGATGCCCATAGTAGGAACACTGAATGTTTGGGGAAAAGCAGAGCATTTGAATTTGATGCCAAAGAGATCACAGAATATGTTTGTGTTCTAATACCCATGAGCTGTTTATCAAACTTGTAAATTGGCACACTGCATGTAATGCAGGTAGCTTTGAATATTTTGTTTTATTGTGAAGTAAATAACTGAATATAGAGAGACTTCTTTATTTTTTCCTTTTCCATGTGGATTGAAATAGTACTAATGCTCTTACTTGACTCTTGATAGATACATGAGAACACCTGTGAATACAAACACGAATGATGGAATAAGGTAAAATGAACTGTATGTAACTTTTATGTTAGGGTGGAATTTCTATTTTCCTTAAGAATTAAATATGTGCTTCTTGCCAGCAGATGACAACTATTATTTGTATCTATCTACTTATAGAAAATTTTCCTTGTCAAAAAAAGCAATAAGTCTTATGCATATTAGGATACGCAAAATTGTAAGTTTATGGGTGTATGTGCTTGTGAGCTGAGATAATACTTTTGTATGTACATTTGTTCAGCTGGAGAATTTAGCTGAAAGATCCCTCATTTTGAATTTAAAAGTGGACCAACTCATATTAGATTTCTCTTTATTTGGTGAAGCTTAGTCTTGAACATTCCTGGGTTTCCCACTATAGTTAGTGAGTCAGTTTTTGTTTTTGTTTTGTTTTTTTTTCTCCTTATTTCTTTATTTAAGAAATTTAATCCCAGCTGAATTGAATTCAATTAAAAATTATTCTTTCAATAAAACAAAATATATCATAGAGATGTGATGATGGAGCATTTGGTAGGTTTAATATACATTATGAATATTGAAAAAACTACAAAAATACAAATTCAGTCAGTTCAGTTCAGTCGCTCAGTCATGTCCGACTCTTTGTGACCCCATGAATCAAAGCACGCCAGACCTCCCTGTCCATCATCAACTCCTGGAGTTCACTCAAACTCATGTCCATCAAGTCAGTGATGCCCTCAAACCATCTCATCTTCTGTCGTCCCCTTCTCCTCCTGCCCCCAATCCCTCCCAGCATCAGGGTCTTTTCCAATGAGTCAACTCTTCGCATGAGGTGGCCAGGGTATTGGAGTTTCAACTTCAGCATCAGTCCTTCCAATGAACACCCAGGTCTGATCTCCTTTAGGATGGACTGGTTGGATCTCCTTGCAGTCCAAGGGACTCTCAAGAGTCTTCTCCAACACCACAGTTCAAAAGCATCAATTCTTTGGCGCTCAGCTTTCTTCACAGTCCAACTCTCACATCCATACATGACCACTGGAAAAACCATAGCCTTGACTAGACAGACCTTTGTTGGCAAAGTAATGTCTCTTCTTTTGAATATGCTATCTAGCTTGGTCATAACTTTTCTTCTAAGGAGTAAGTGTCTTTTAATTTCATGGCTGCAGTCACCATCTGCAGTGATTTTGGAGCCCCCAAAATAAAGTCAACCACTGTTTCCCCATCTATTTCCCATGAAGTGATGGGACCAGATGACATGATCTTCGTTTTCTGAATGTTGAGCTTTAAGCCAACTTTTTCACTCTCCTCTTTCACTTTCATTAAGAGGCTTTTTAGTTCCTCTTCACTTTCTGCCATAAGGGTGGTATCATCTACATATCTGAGGTTATTGATATTTCTCCTGGCAATATTGATGGCAGCTTGTGCTTCTTCCAGCCCAATTAAAAATTATTCTTTCAATAAAACAAAATCTATCATAGAGATGTGATGATGGAGCATTTGGTAGGTTTAATATACATTATGAATATTGAAAAAACTACAAAAAGACAAATTAATACCAACTTATTCCGAGATGTACTATATATGGGTTTTGGTCTAGAAATCTTTGTCATCATGGTTGTTGCCTAGAAGGTCTTTCTGGACCTCATATGTTGGGTCCTCAGTCTATTCATGGCTGCTTTCATCTCCTGATTCCTCAGAGTATAAATAATGGGGTTCAGTAAAGGTGTGATAACTGAATAAAACACAGAAAGAAATTTATCCACTGAAAAACTACTAAATGGCCAAGCATAAATGAAGATACACGGCCCAAAGAACAGAGTGACCACTGTAATATGAGCAGATAGTGTGGACAGAGCTTGGGAGAGACCACCAGAGGACTGATGTCGAATGGTTACCAGAATGACAGTGTAGGAAATGAGCAAGAGTATGAAGGAGATGAAAGACAATAGTCCACTGTCAGCAATTACTAGCAACTCCAGAACATAGGTCTCAGTGCAGGCAAGCTTTATAACCAGCGGAAGGTCACAGAAAATATTGTCTACTATATTGGGGCCACAGAAGGGCAAGGTGATGGTAAACACCATCTGGCTCATTGTATGCACAAAGCCAACAGCCCATGATAGCAGCACAGAGCCTCTGAGTACCCGGTGGTTCATGATGGTTGTGTAGTGAAGAGGTTTACATATGGCAAAGTACCTATCAACCGCCATAACTATGAGAAGTGTCATCTCACTACCCCCTAAAAAGTGAAGGAAGAACATCTGAGCCATACAGCCCCATAGAGAAATAGTTTTATTCTCCCTGACAAAATCTGCAACCATCTTGGGGGTTGTGATTGTAGAAACAGACATATCAAGAAAGGAGAGGTTTCCAAGGAGGAAGTACATTGGTGTGGAGTGCAGATGAGAATCCAAGGTTATGGTGACCACAATGAGAAGGTTTCCTGCCATAATCGCTGCATAGGCCAATAAAAATATGAAAAAAAAGAAAAGCTCAAGTTCCCAAGTGTTGGTGAGTCCTAACAAAACAAACTCAGATATGATTGAGCTATTCATCATTTTCATCGTTTGTTTATGTGTTTTCAGAAAGTCTTTAAAATGAAGGTAATCCAGAAAAAGTGATTATTTAATCTATGACAGTTTTGAAAGTATGGGCACACAGAAAGTAGTATTTGATTCCTACAGAAAAATAAAAGGTAGATATTTCTGAAAAATACATTTTAATTGACTAATTCAAGCACATTACTTGTATACACTTTCACATTACTGCATTTATTTTCAAACAGAAAGGCACAAAAGGGAAATTTATTGTAAAATTTTGTAAATATAGTTTGTGGGTATAGATTTTTCTCTTCACATTTATTTGTTGTTTTTACCATGAGTTCATGAATTTATGAACCCTGAGTTTAATGGATCATGTAATAATCAAATGGTCTTTGGTCATAAGTTAATTCAAGTGGATTAGAATATAGTCATGTAACTTTTTGGCAGCTAGTATTCAATCTTTTACCTTTTTCACCTTCCTAATTTGAAATATTCAGATACGTTCATATGAGTTGAATTATATACCCACTTGGCAAATTGTTACAGTACTTTCTTCTCTCACCTATACAATATTCTCACCCTTCCCTTTTATCTCAAATATATATACCAAATGCTTTAACTTATTCCTGAAGGTTTAAACTGGCTACAGTCTGTTATGTGTCCCTATCTCCCCCAAATAATAATAAAATAAGCTTCCCAGGAAGTTTCTGCACAAGAACATAAATATTTCTGTGTTAATGTTTCTTTCTTCCTTTGTTCTTTCCTTCTCCCTCTGTCCCTCCTGCCTTCCCTTTCTCCTTTCCTTCCTTCTATTTTCTTTCTTTCTTTTCATTTGTGTTCTGTATCTCATACTTTGGCTCGTGAATAAAACTCTTAGCCTCTACTTTTTGTCTATTTCCCTGACTCTCTTGTTGCTGGATTCCTGGCTGGAGTTTTCTTTCTTGTCTCTTTGCATTCTCTGTGTAAATTATCTCTAAACAGTCATCAAATCTTTCACCAGTAGTGGTTATTTTTTCCCTTGGCTCCTAATTGCTTACTTTTTTCTGATGATTGCTTTCCTCTGACTTTTCAAACTTGTGTCCAAACTGACTCTTGATAATTCCTGGCTCAAATATCCTTGATACTTGTACTCTGTTTTCCCACAATGAATGGGCACTATTGGCTTACTTTTGTGTACTTTTCTCTTTGATTTAGATCTTTTGGCCCCATCTTCCTGTTTCTTTTTTTCCTTTAAAAATCTATTAATGACACATGCCAACTGCACAGACACAGATAGAGAATCACAGATATACATACATATGCTTATACCAAGTTCTAGTTCTAGAGTACAAGGACAGAATGTGGAGAATTTACTCTGAATTCCACCCCCCCCCCCGCCTTTTTTTTAAATTTCCCTTTTTTTCTTTATAGTTCACAAAATATTCAGAAGTTATTCTTTTGTCCAGTTCTAGTCCTGCCTTAACATGTACTAGGGAAATATACTCTTTAACTTTTTCAACATTGATTTAATTTTCTATAGAAATAAAATAATATCTACTCTTCAACCTCTCAAATTGTTATAAGACTCTAAAGGGCAACATGTTGTTTTTGTTGTTCAGTTGCTCAGCTGTGTCCGACTCTTTGCAACTCCATGGACTGCAAATTCTCCCAGAGTTTGCTCAAACTCATATCCATTGAATCGATGATGCCATCCAACCATCTCATCTTCTGTCGTCCCTTTCTTCTCCTGTCCTCAATCTTTCCCAGAATCAGGGTTTTTTTCCAGTGAGTCGGCTCTTCATATCAAGTGGCCAAAGTATTGGAACTTCAGCTCCAGCATCCGTCCTTCCATTGAACATTCAGGGTTGATTTCCTTTAGGATTGACTGGTTTGATCTCCTTGCTATCCAAGCGACTTGCAACAGTCTTCTCCAGCACCACAGTTCAAAAGCAGCAATTCTTTGGTGCTTAGCCTTCTTTATGGTCCAACTCTCACATTCATACATGACTACTGTAAAAACCATAGCTTTGACTATACAGACCTTTGTTGGCAAAGTGATGTCTCTGCTTTTTAATACACTGTCTAGGTTTGTCATAGCTTTTCTTCCAAGGAATAAGCATTTTTTAATTTTATGGCTGCAGTCACCACCTGTGTTGATTTTGGAGCACAAGAAAATAATCTTTGTCACTGTTTCCATTTTTCCCCCAAGTACTGGCCATGAGGTGATGGTACCAGATGCCATAATCTTCGTTTTTTGAATGTTGAGTTTTACTTCAGCTTTGTCACTCTCCTCTTTCACCTTCATCAAGGGGTTCTTTAGTTCCTCTGCAATTTCTGCCACTAGGATGGTGTCATTGGCATATCTGAGGTTATTAATAATTTTCCCAGCTATCTTGATTCCAGCATGTGCTTCACCCAGCCTGGCATACTGCATGATGTACTCTACATATAAGTTAAATAAGCAAGGTGACAATATGCAGCCTTGATGTACTCCTTTTCCAATTTTGAACCAGTCCATTGTTCCCTGCCCAGTTTTAATTGTTGTTTCTTTATCTGCATACAGGTTTCACAGGAGACAGTTAAGATGGTGTGGTATTCCCATCTCTTTAAGAATTTTCCACAGTTTGATGTGATCCACACAGGCAAAGGCTTTAGCATAGTCAATGAAGAGAAAGTAGATGTTTTCCTGGAATTCCCTTTCTTTTTCTGTGATTGAATAGATGTTGGCAATTTGATCTCTGGTTCATCTGCCTTTCCTAAATCCAGGTTGTACATCTAGAGGTTCTTGGTTCACATATTGTTAAAGCCTAGCTTGAAGGATTTTGAGCTATATTGGTGTTATTTTATTCTACACATAGGTGCTAAATGCCTATGTGCATTCCCCAAATTTTATCTTTAACATTATCTCATTTTCTGGTGATTGTGAGGATACTCAAACTAATGAGGACCACAGGAGGATTTTTACTATAAAAGATTTGGTAAAGTAGACTTAGTGTTAATGAAAGTGTTTTTCTTCATTAAATATAAGTGATAAAATTACCCAGGCTGTCTTCTTTAAAAGAGTTGTTGTCATCATCACTGGTATTATATTTAATGCAATAATCGAGTCTATATAATAGTTATGAAATTATCAAAATTATGCAGTCCTTGATCTCAAAATACTAACAGAAGAAAACCTGGAGGAAAATCCTAAAAGTAATTTTTATAGTTTATTATGTAAAATTGGAAAATTAAAACCAAAAATTATATTTATTAATTTATGCTTTTTAAAAAATTTGTAGGCATATTTATAAAATATATCCATCTAAATGCACATAAACATGATTCAAATATGTTATGAGACAAAATAATTCATTTTGACAATTTTTACATATGATCAAATGTGAAATATTTTTAAAATACTTACTCTTCTACTCAGACACAGGTAAAAATAAGTTAGAATCAGAAATATAATGCAGTATTGCTAACTTGAAGCACAGTTTAAAATTCACATGAAAAATTTTAAATTTTTGAGTGGTATGTATTTATACAAATCATATTGAACTGAAAAGGAATGAAAAAATAATTGAATAACGCTCAATCAGGCAAGGTTTGGTTTTTCTCTAGCAGAAATTTCTGAGACTGGGATGGTTGCCTGTGACTGGGGAGCCTAGCTCTTTCTGTGCTGTTTATGTGACCGAATGAATAAAAATTATTAGTTCAACTGTGGTGCAAACTTGAAGAAAGAAAACTATGTTTAATATTCTTTGTTTATATTCAGTAATAGAGCCTTTCTACACATTTTCATAAAAGCACTTAATGTATGTGGAGATATGTAACTGGAAGCTCTTTTGTTAAGGAAAAAAAAAGGCTGTGAAGTTTCTATTGATCTTGAATTTTATTAATGATTATTTGTCCTCATAGTGTTAAGCTGTATATGGATTAGGTAACCCAAGGGTAATATTCACTTATCACAAAAAAGTTTGACATGTGAACATTCAGATTTTCTGCCAAAATAACCATTATAAATATTTTCTTAATTAAAAAATAAGCTTGTACAGTTGGTAGAAAAAGTGCCAACTTATATGTGCCCAAAGAACTCTTTTCCCATATATTGATCAAGTTTAAAATATTAAAGTATGTATTTGTTATAAATGTAGGTAGAAAAGGGTGGTAAGTTTAGAAAAATTGGAAATAGTCCTTAGGTTACAAAATCACCAAAACAAATATATTAGCAGTATAATTAGACAATCATTTTGAATGGAAGGTTTGTTACTTCAGAAAAATAAATATAGACTTGAGGGGCAATCTTTTAAATATTGATTTAAATTAATCACATTTAATTTAGATTCCATAAGTGTTTTCTCAGCTGAAGTAAATATCCAATGTAGGAAAGTAAAAACATAAAAAATTAAATGAACATAAAATAAAATAAGTCAATGTTTTCCATTTTCTTGACATGCAATTTTTATTAGACTACATTTTGGACTTGTCAAAGATGTTAAATATAGCCAAAGATGAAATTAACTTTTTTGTTATTTTGCTGCTGCTGCTGCTAAGTCACTTCAGTCATGTCCAACTCTGTGCGACCCCAGAGATGGCAGCCCACCAGACTCCCCTGTCCCTGGGATTCTCCAGGCAAGAACACTGGAGTGGATTGCCATTTCCTTCTCCAATGCATGAAAGTGAAAAGTGAAAGTGAAGTCGCTCAGTCGTGTCCGACTCCTAGCGACCCCATGGGCTGCAGCCTACCAGGCTCCTCCGTCCATGGGATTTTCCAGGCAAGAGTACTGGAGTGGGGTGCCATTGCCTTTTCTGATATTCTAAATTATTTTGTCTTTTTATCCAATAGTGGTTAAACAATAAACAGACTCAAATTTATGTTCTCAAAATACAAACTCAAATTATAAAACTGACCGCTTAGATCAGGATGTCAGTGGTATTTATCCATCACAGACTGGCTTTCTTCTTATTAAAACTGGGTAAATTTGTCCAGGTGCTATCTGGCCTAAGTTGTATTTTACCATTGCCTTCATGATCAGAATAATCTGGTTTTCATTAATTTCTAGGTTTCGTATACAAAGTCTCCTCCTTTATTAAAGTATATAGTTTCTCTATGTTATTAGCACTGCTATTTAAACCTACCAGTTCTAGCTGAGGAATGGCCTCTTCAAAGATACATAGACACAGTGAGATTCTGAATATATATTTATCTTTTTGCCTCTGTGGATATACATAACAATCATTTGCAGGTCAAAAAAAAAAAAGGACACAAAACACATATATAAGGTGTAGACTAGTGATTAACGCCCAGAGGGAATTATCAGAGTAAAGGTGTTAGTTGTCTCTAGAGTTCAGAGCAAGGACTTAGTCTCTCATTATTTAAGTTGATTATGAATTCACCAAGTGTATGAGTTGTGTGGAGTCTCCCTAATAAGTGCTTTCCAGAAAAAAGCATTAACTTAAGTGTTTTGGTTGGTAGAGGGTAAGCAAATTTATGAAAATAGATCTACCATAGATGATGGACTTGAGAAAACTGTAATTCTATTCATTTGACTTTACCAGTCTGAATATTTATAATTTGATAATTGAATGCATTTATTCAATTAGAATTGAAATAAATAGATCCACATAGAGCAAGGCATATAAGGAAATTCATAGACTATAAACTAGTTCTTAGCACAGAGAAAACTTTCCTTTTACTCTGTAAGGGAATAAGAGAGAGAGAAAGAGAAAGAAGCACACACACTCATAAGCTAGAACAGCAGAGGAGGCCTTCACCAGTGAAGTAAAGTGAGGACGCTCAGTCATGTCAGACTCTGCCACCCCATGGGCTGTACCCTACTAGTCTCCTCCATCCATGGGATTTTCCAGGCAAGAGTACTGGAGTGGGTTGCATTTCCTTCTCCAGAGGATCTTCCAGACCCAGGGACTGAACCCAGGTCTTCCACATTATAGGCAGAACCCCTACTGTCTGAGCCACCAGGGAAACCCTGACCTTCACCAGGGTAATCAATAAATGATTTAGCACATGTATATCTGTGGCAGATTCATTTTGATATATGGCAAAACCAATACAATATTGTAAAGTTAAATAAAATTAAAAAAAAAAAAAGAAGAAGAAGAAGTGACTGGAGAAGGCACTGGCACCCCACTCCAGTACTCTTGCCTGGAAAATCCCATGGACGGAGGAGTCCATGGGGTCGCTAAGAGTCAGACACGACTGAGCAACTTCACTTTCACTTTTCACTTTCATGCATTGGAGAAGGAAATGGCAACCCACTCCAGTGTTCTTGCCTGGAGAATCCCAGGGACGGGGGAGCCTGGTGGGCTGTCTTCTCTGGGGTCGCACAGAGTTGGACATGACTGAAACGACTTACCAGCAGCAGCAGCAGAAGTGATTAGTTTGTGGAGTTTAGCAGATTTGGAATTTCATGTAGTCTTTTACAATTATGTTTAACTTCATGATAGATCAACAGTATTAAAAGAATATTATGGAGGTTACTACAGTAAAACTTTTATGGTAAAACATAATTAAGCAGGTAAAATTCTAGGGGCTATCTGAGTAGCAGTACATGACTGCAGAGGATTTCACCTATTTGAGGAATTTTTCTGTCTTTATTCTTATATGTAATTCTGCCATGTCTCCTCAATTACAATCCTCTTGAAAAGGTTACAAGAAAGTGAGGGTTGTAAATATATGATAAATATGATTCATTTCCAAAGTCCATTGTAGATATTGCTAATAAATTTCTTATTCTTTCTAATGGAACCTCAGAATTTTTTTCAATGTAGTTCTCCAGGCAACTGCTAGCAATTAGAATTGCCATTAAAAAAATATTTCCACTAAGGAGATATATACCTCAACATAGCATGACCTTTGAGGGGATGTTTGCAAGAGAGCAGATCTAAAAATAGAAATTAGAAGGATAATATGAGCATAATATTGATATCCAGATAAGATTACCCATACCAGTGGTTAAGGATGGTACACATATAATTTTTCAGAATAAACTGAAATATTAGGTGCACAATGTCTAAGGTCAAACTAAAACTGGGCAGTGTCTTGCTTCTTATCTTGTTCGTGATGCCAGTTGTCTCGCTATTCATACTGTGTGCTCTGTTCCTTGAACCCATGATAGACAAGGTGCAAGTGGGGAAGCTGGAAGAAAACCACAGCACAGCCTCTGTCTTGGCTGGCAAGCGGCCATAACTGTATTCTTTCCTGGCTGATGTGGCCGTGGTAGCAGCAGACACGCTATCTTCTCTCCTGTCGTGGCTTACCCAGTGGACAAAGCCGTGATGCAACAGTAATGCCACTGCTCTCTAGGTGGAGTTCATATATCTGTATCACACAAAGTAGCCCACAGGCAAGCAGCACCTGGTGATGTGAATGCGCAGTGCTCCAAGTGATCAGAGCTGTTACATAATCATTATCTGCAAAATGTGGGGCAAGAGCACGAGGCTGTAGGGTGAGAGAGCCTGACCATGCCATCTTGGCTAATTTGCTCTTTCCCTACAGGCAGATACAATCTAACACAGGGGAAAAAACAAATGAGATGAAAATAAGGAGAGAAAATATGCCTTATTCCAGGTTCCTTGTTTTGCAATATGTTAACAAAATACATCAAAAGAGGTGGTCCTAAAGATGTTTGCATAATTTAGGTTTCCAATAAGTCTTTAGAAGGACTCTTTGCAATGTTTCCATAAACTCACTGAATCATTAATAAATTCAGATTTGTAACCTGAAATAGCCCACTATTTTCTCTGAGTTCATTTCTATTACAATTTAGTCTCCACTTAAGAAGAAAAGCCTTCATGACACCTTAGAAGTATGTTGAATCTATTCTCAAACCTCCCATTCACAAAACTCTTTAATTGCTTTATATTGCTAAAAACTAGGATTCACGAGGCCTGAATATTCTAGTCTCTACCTTTCTATATATAATCTCTGCACAGGTCTTTCTTCCTTTTATTCATCAACCTCCCTCATAAATGTCTGTCTTTGGTACCTAAAATGACTTTCTCAATTTACAATATCCATATAAACTGGCCCTTCTGCCTGGAATGCTCTTTTCCCACTCAAATATCTATTCTTTAGCTTTCTTAATGCATTTCTGTGAAGATTTCTTAACATGATCTTCTAACATCACCACACCTAATATGGATGCCTCCTTATTATTCTCTGCAAGGCAGAGAGCAGTGTTGTGTGATAACCATGTATGTGTATTATATATTTTAAACATTCATAAGGGTTCCCTTGAATTCTAAGACAAGGAGGTAATGAATGCAAGCTTATTTATGTATTACATTTGTGCTAAGAATATTTTCCAGTAAAATAAAAAGATACCTTAATATTCCTCACATTTTGTAAGGTAGAAATTTAATATTATTTAACATTTGATTTCAATTATTTGAAGAAATATTTAAATGGTCTTCCCTGGTGTCTCAGCCATAAGAATCTACCTGCCAGTCTAGGAAACAGGGGTTAAATCCCTGGATAAAGAAGATCTCCTGGAGGAGGATTTGGTAACCCACTGTATGGACAGTGGAGCCTTTTGGGATACCGTTCATGGGGTTGCAGGAGTCGGACAACACTGAGCAACTAAACAGTAACAATAACAACCCCCAAATTGCAGAGAATAAAAAACGATCATATACAACAGATAATATTTAGGGGGTGAGCCAGGAACCAATATGATGGTTGCTTAGTCTCTTAATGGCTGCCTTCATTTCCTGATTCCTCAGAGTATAAATAATTGGATTAAGGAGAGGAGTGATGATAGAGTAAAACACAGAAAGAAATTTATCTACAGAGTAACTATTAAATGAAAAAGCATAAATGAAGATAGCAGGGCCAAAGAAGAGAGTGACTACAGTGATGTGAGCAGAGAGTGTAGACAGAGCCTTAGAGGATGCACTGGAGGAGTGCTTCCAGATCGTGACCAGCATGACAATGTAGGATATGAGCAAGAGAATGAAGCAGATCAGGGACAAGAGCCCACTGTTCACGATCACCAAGAGCTCTAGGATGTAAGTATCAGTGCAGGCAAGCTTGATGACCAGGGGGAGGTCGCAAAAAAAGCTGTCCAATACATTGGGACCACAGAAAGGCAAACCCACCGTAAAAACCATCTGGCTTGTAGTATGGATAAGCCCGATCACCCATGAGAGCAGTAGAAACCCAGTGAGCACCCTGTGACTCATGATGGTCTTGTAGTGCAAGGGTTTGCATATGGCGACATACCTGTCAACGGCCATAGCTATCAGAAGAGACATCTCTCCACCCCCAAAGAAGTGCATAAAGAACATCTGGGTCATGCAGCCCCACCAGGAGATGGTCTTGTGTTTTCTAAGGAAGTCTGAAATCACTTTGGGAGTTGCAGCAGAAGAAAGACATAAATCAAAGAATGATAAATTTGCCAGAAAGAAATACATGGGGGAGTGAAGATGGTTATCAACTATCACAGAGATGACAATGAGGAGGTTTCCTACGATGATGGCGACATAGACAAGAAAGAAGATTGCAAAAAAGAGTATTTGAGTTTCTTGAGAAGTAGAAAGTCCCACCAAAACGAACTCAGAAACACTTGATCTGTTATTCAGAAGATCCATTCATCCTTCTGCAGAAGCTTTCTGAAAAGGAAAGCAAACAGTATGTGATAGGGACTAGCAGGTCAGGGAATCTAGTCTTAATCATCCTATTTCTTATTCAGGAAAGTAACCCTTTTTATAACATGACTGCTTTGTATATATGTTGCAACTGGAGATATCTTACAGAACCACAAGACCATAAACGTGTGGTGGTTATGAAATCAACTAGATTACATTTTTCTCTGGGTTAGTGCAAGGCAAGATCAGCTAGACATTGAGCAAACTTGTCTTCCTTCGTGTTCAGCTCCAGACTACACTCTGTATAACCACTTACTTTATTCGAGTTTTCAAAAGCATTAGGGGAATAGATTTTTTCTTTTGTGGGTTTCATATAATATATTTACTGACATATTTTGTTACATCCTACATTGGAGCTTCCATGGTGGCACTCCATGGAAAGTGGGAAAGAATCTGCCTGCCAGTTCAGGAGATGCAGGTTTGATCCATGGGTTGGAAAGATCCCCTGAAGTAGAAAAGGGAAAGCCACTCCAGCATTCTTGCCTAGAAAATTCCACCAACAGAGGAGTCTGACAGGCTATAATCTATGGGGTCACACAGAGTCAGACACGACAGAGTGACTGAGCTTGCATACACTATGTAGTAAAAATGTGTACCATATTAAAAAGATAACTGCTGAAATTGCATGATGTGCATTATATTTCCTGAAGAGGACTAATGATGAGTATGACTGTGATTATATTATGACAGAAAGTTGAATTTTGAGACAGCTATATAGTAGTTAACAAAATTACTGAGATTTTAGATTTGAATGACTTGGATTGACTCTCAAAATATCAGATGTTCATCTCACATATTTGCCTAACTCTTTGGTCTATGTGGTCAGACAAGTAACTGTATCTTATTTGTGCATTCTCAGCCAATTGTTGCATAATTGAATCAAATGATCATTTTATCTGATACTTCTTTTCAATTCATATATTTTCACATATAGTGAGTCTATAGAAATACCAAAATCATTAAGACTATAAACTAGTGAAGATTCCATGGTACTCATGTTCAACTTGTCTGTCTTAAAGAGATGTAAGGAGTAAGGGGAATACTTTATCATTGTGATTCTAAACTCAAAAAAGTTAATGATGTATTGTTTGAGCAGAGTAGTATTTTCAGGTTAATTTCTTATCCTCTTTGGACCTACGTTCCTCATAGTAATCTACCTTAAGTTTCATTTAATTGACATTTAATCTTGTCAAGGATAGATAGACTCATGATATTGTGTTACTGACTGAAGTTAACTCAGCTACACTAAATTAAAAAAATTTCAAGTACACACTTACACGGAAGGGGCAGAGGTCAGTGCTCAGTCTACATAAAGTTACTTATTTCAGCGCCTCCCCTGCTTATCTGATTTTAGGTCTATTTTTCAAATCTATTCCAGGCTTGTTGATCATCTTCAGTGCTTTTCTGGCCTTCTTCAGAGCCTAGAGCCAAACCTAAGGCCAAAATGAGAAGACAAAATAGGGCATATTTGATAATCCATGTACCCTTAGCCTTTCCATCACACCGTTTAAATGTTAGAAGTACAGTATTTGTAGTTAACCGTAAGGAGCATTTAATTATATACACTTATGTATGTAAGTTTACGTACATTAAGACACACATTTGATCATAAGTGGCCCATACTCTAACCATTATGCTTGACAGCATCACTCAGAGTAGCATAAAACTTCTTCTTTTCACATAATAATGGAATTGAAAATGAAAATCTATATTCTTCTTTGTGCTTTGTACTCTTAACACAAGACAATGATTTTATCTTATCCAAGCTACAGTCTTGGATGGCTTTGTTTTTCTAAAGTTTGCAAATAAGCAAATAGATTTATAGGTACAATGAACTGGACAAAGATAAGATCTCAGACAAGGTGATTTCTCTCAGCTTTTTTTTAACAATTAATATTTGTTTAAATATATGGCTATTTTCAGACTGTTATCAGAAGATAGTTGTATATTCCTCTCTAAAATTTCTGACAAGTGTAATAATAGCATCAATATTTTGGAAGTGGTGACTTTCTATGATTTTTTTCAAGCCATGAATCAGACATTTTATCCTTGCAGTTTTCTTAACTCTCTTTTAATAATTGCATCCCTAGAAACAAATATACAATTTTCTCTACATTATGAAATAATTCAAACAAGAATTTAACCAGCCTGATAAGTATAACCAAAGAATTTAAGCTTGCCTAGATCCTTTTTCTGTACAGATAAATTATGTAGCCTGAATTGCTGTATTATTATCTTGATTCCCTGTAAACATCATTAGAGTGACTTTTGTATCTTTTTTCCATTTTTATAAAAATCAAATTTTTTCCAGTTTAAGGTCTCCTTTCCCTCCCTTCTTTCAGTTATTATTTTGGCATTTGAATTCATCAGTATGGATGGACACACTTACATTGTAAATAAAATTTGTGATAGGTGTGGTATATAGGCAGAGAAACATGTCAGGATTATGTGACTTACCTGTTGGACTTCAGAAGTAAAGTCAATATGAAATCCTGAATGCTTATCTTCATCATCCAAAGACTTTCCTCTCTGAACTTCAAAAGACAACAGTATATAAAAGTATCCCTTGATGGGTGACATAAAGGATAAACCTCATTTGGTTGTTTCAGAGTCCTCAGAGACTGGCTTTAAGAAATAATTGGGATTGTTCAAAGACACTTTTGCCACTGCAGAACATGAGAAATAATTTTTTACCTCTCAAATTGACAATACTTTAAAGACATCAATAAATAATCAAGAAAGTATTGAAAAATATATATGAAATCCTGAATGCTTATCTTCATCATCCAAAGACTTTCCTCTCTGAACTTCAAAAGACAACAGTATATAAAAGTATCCCCTGATGGGTGATATAAAGGAGACACCTCATTTGGTTGTTTCAGAGTCCTCACAGACTGGCCATAAGAAGTAATTGGGATTGTTCAAAGACACTTTGCCACTGCAGAACATGAGAAATCATTTTTCACCTCTCAAATTGACAATACTTTAAAGATATCAACAAATAATCAAGAGCGTATTGAAAGATATCACTAGCTGTGAATTGTGTTTTTTTGTATGATGTTTTGTCTTAGCTGTAGTTTCTTTTCTACAGTTAACATTTATGATCTATTCAGGCAAAATATGAATATTCAGTCTAGATAATTTTAATTCTAAATTTTATTAAAAGTGAACTTTTCCCATGTTTTAACTTTAATCTCTTGGAATTTATTGATAAAGGATGTGAGATAATTATTTATATCATTGTAATTAAATAAGTTCATTCCACTTAATTTTATATTTCCTTTTCCATTTAAAGATATGTGTAGACAAATCTGCTTCAAGTTTACCTATTTTTCTCCTTTTTTAAAAATAAACTTTATTTTTTAGAACAGGTTTAGGTTCACGGCAATATTGAGAAAATGGTATTTTCCATACACATGCTATTTTCCTTCACACATCCATAACCTCCCCTATTATCAACATCTTGCACTACGGTGCATTTGTTACAAATGATGAACCTACGCTGACATATAACTGTCACTCAAAATCCATACTTCACACTACAGTTAACTCTTGATTGTACATTGGATGGATTGGGACAAATCTATAATGATATATAGGCATCATTATAGAATCATATGGATTAGTTTCATTGCCATAAAATCCCCTCTGTTCCATCTAGTCTTCCTTCTCCCCACCCCCCATTCACTGACAACTAGAGACCTTTTTCCTGTCTCCATAGTTTTTCCTTTTCCAGAATGTCATATGATTAGACTTATACAATATGTAAACTTTTTCGACTGGCTTTTCATTTAGCAATATGCATTTTTCTCCAAGCTTTTTCATGGCTTCATAGCTCGTTTATATTTAGCACTGAATAAAATTCCATTGTCTAGATATATCATAGTTTATTTAACTGTAAGCCTAATGAAGAACATCTTGGTTGATTTCAAGTTTGGGTGCTTATAAAGAAAACTGCTCTGAACATCTGTGTGCATTTTTTTTCTGGATAGTTTTCAGTGCATTTGAGTAAATACAAAGGAACACAACTGCTGAAGCATACTGTAAAAATATGCTTAGTTTTGTAAGAAACCACCAATTGTCTTTTGAGGTGGCTGTACCATTAGCATTCGCACCAGCAGTGAATGAGAATTCTTGTGTTTCCACATCTTTGCCAGCACTTGGTGTCATCGGTATTCTGGAATTTGACCATTCTCATAACTGTGTAGTAGTGTTTTATTACTATTTAATTTGCATGATCCTGATGATACATGATGTATGACTTCTTTGGTGAGGTGTTAGTTAAGGTCTTTGCCCATTTTCAAAATAGGATTGTTTATTTTCTTATTTTGAGTTTTAAGAGTTCTTTTTATATTTTGGATAGTGGTCCCTTTCGGATATGTACTTCACAAGTCTGCTCTTCATCTGTGGCTAGTGGTTTCATTCTCTTGACATTGTCATTCAGAGAGTAGCATTTTTTTTTATTTTAATCAATCCAGCTTACCAATTCTGTCAGAGACTGTGCCTTTTGTGATATATCTGAGAAGTCATTGCCTACCCCAAAGTCATCTAGATTTCCTACTATGTTGTCTTCTATGAATTTTATAATTTTACATTTTCTGTTGAATTCTGTGATCTATTTTGAGTTAATTTTTGTGATGAGTGTAAAGTTTATGTTTAGATTTTTTTTTGGTATGTGAATGTCCATTTGTTGAAAGTCTATCTTGTATTCTCTCACTTGTAAAATAAGCTGACTGTATTTATGTGGGTCTATCATGTTCCACTGATCTACCTATTCTCTCTCATATTGTTACCACAAGTTTTCATTTTACTCATTGCATTTTACAGTGCATTTTAATATCAGGAAGGACATGTTGATGCTTTAGTCATTCAGAATTTTCTTAGATATTCTGTATTTTTTAATAAAATAGAATTATTTTCTGAAGTTGAAACAAGTCCCAGTGGAATCAATCAATGCAATATTAGAAACTCATGATAAACATAGGAGAATTAACAGCTTTACAAAATTGAGCATTTTCATCCCAAAAGAATTTATGTACCTTTAAATCTGTCTTCTTTTATAGCTTACAACAAAGTTTTATCATCTTGATTATATGAACAATGAAAAATTTTTATTAAATGAAATGTTACATATTTTGTAACTTTTGTTTCTATAAAGTAATCTTTTTCCTTAACAAAAATATAGTCATATGAAATGTTATTCTGTCTATATAACCGGTAAATGTCAGCACACTGAAATTTAATTTTTAATTTATTTTTATAAGGAAATTCATAGACCAAAGAGCAGTTGTATCATAGGCAAAAATCTTCTTTACCATATAAAGGCTCTTTGAGAGAAGAAAAGATGGGGGAGACATGAAAGCTGTGAAGGAAATAAGGTAGGGAGAAATAGCAGAGAGTACAAGAAGAGAGACAAAGGCAGAGAGAAAGGAGAAGGAGGAGAAGGCTCTTTTCACCATATTGAAAGCTCTTTATAGATGAATGGCAATTAATTAATGATTAATTAGTGGAGTTGAGTGGTCATCACTCTAAAATTTTCAGATTTTCCTATGTCCTTTGTGTAAATCTTTCAGAGGTTAAAAACTTTTAATGTTTAAAAAAAATCAGTCATAAATATCTGAATTTAGTTAAAAGAATATTAGTATTCAGGCTATCTGGTATAGCAAGATACAATGAGCAGTTTGTGATTTTGATCTTCAATATTTCAGGTCGTATAGTGCTGAGAAAACTATTCGGGTTGCCAAAGAAATTTTTGAAATATTATTTTCTACCTACATGACACATTCTAAAGACAATTAGCTTATTGAAGCTATACAGTAAAAAATTATTTTTCAAATTGTCATTCAAATCATAACTCCTCTGTGAAGCTTCTATATGGTTGACATATATTGGTAGATTGTTGCTAAGTCACTTCAGTCATGTCCGACTCTGTGCGACCCCAGAGATGGCAGCCTACCAGGCTCTTCTGTCCCTGGGATTCTCCAGGCAAGAACACTGGAGTGGGTTGCCATTTCCTTCTCCAATGCATGAAAGTGAAAAGTGAAAGTGAAGTCGCTCAGTAGTGTCTGACTCTTAGCGACCCCATGGACTGCAGCCCACCAGGCTCCTCCATCCATGGGATTTTCCAAGCAAGAGTACTGGAGTGGGGTTCCATTGCCTTCTCCGATTGGTAGATTAATACCTGGTAAATTACTACATACAACATGAAAACTAAAAGTCACACTAAACATCATATAATGTGCTTTCATTAAAATTTCATATTTTTATATATTGGTTCACTAAAATATTTTTATAAGAATAATTTTAGTCATGGATTTTATACATAAGAAAATTTATATTATTTAAATACTTACTTATGATATTTTTATAAATACCTAAGACTCAATACCCACAAATAGCCCTGGAGGAGGAAATGGTAACCCTCTCCTGTATTCTTGCCTGGAAAATCCCATGGACAGTGGAGCCTGTTGGGCTACAGTCCATGGAGTAGCAAAAAGTCAAACATGACTGAAGCGACTTACACACAGACACACACACACGCAGACAAATAGCAGAGAACATAAAACAATTGTTTGTTACAGACAATATTTAGTGGGTGAGCCCAGCACCAATATGATGTTTGCTTAGTCTCTTAATGGCTGCCTTCATTTCCTGATTCCTCAGAGTATAAATAATTGGATTAAGGAGAGGAGTGATGATAGAGTAAAATATAGAAAGAAATTTATCTACAGAGTAACCGTTAAATGGGAAAGCATAGATGAAGATGGCAGGGCCAAAGAAGAGAGTGACTACAGTGATGTGAGCAGAGAGTGTAGACAGAGCCTTAGAGGATGCACTGGAGGAGTGCTTCCAGATCGTGACCAGCATGACAACATAGGATATGAGCAAGAGAATGAAGCAGAGCAGGGACAAGAGCCCACTGTTCACAATCACCAAGAGCTCTAGGATGTAAGTTTCAGTGCAGGCAAGCTTGATGACCAGGGGGAGGTCGCAAAAAAAGCTGTCCAATACATTGGGACCACAGAAAGGCAAACCCACTGTAAAAACCATCTGGCTTGTAGTATGGATAAGCCCGATCACCCATGAGAGCAGTAGAAACCCAGTGAGCACCCTGTGACTCATGATGGTCTTGTAGTGCAAGGGTTTGCATATGGCGACATACCTGTCAATGGCCATAGCTATCAGAAGAGACATCTCTCCACCCCCAAAGAAGTGCATAAAGAACATCTGGGTCATGCAGCCCCACCAGGAGATGGTCTTGTGTTTTCTAAGGAAGTCTGAAATCACTTTGGGAGTTGCAGCAGAAGAAAGACATAAATCAAAGAATGATAAATTTGCCAGAAAGAAATACATGGGGGAGTGAAGATGGTTATCAACTATCACAGAGATGACAATGAGGAGGTTTCCTACGAAGATGGCGACATAGACAAGAAAGAAGATTGCGAAAAAGAGTATTTGAGTTTCTTGAGAAGTAGAAAATCCCACCAAAATGAACTCAGAAACACTTGATCTGTTATTCAGAAGATCCATTCATCCTTCTGCAGAAGCTGTCTGAAAAGGGAAAACAAACAGGGTATAATAGGGATTAACAGATCAGGGAACTTAATATTTACTTAAGCATTTTGCCTTTTATTCAGGGAAATGACAGTTTGGCACTACGACTGCTTTGTAGGTATTTTGCAGTTGGAGATATTTCATAGGACCACGAGACCATAAAAATGTGATGATTATGCACCAAATTAAATCAAATTTTCTCATGGTTAGTGCAAGGCAAGTTCAGTTGGGCACAGATAACGTGTCTCCTTTCATGTTCAGCTCCAGATCACACTGTGTAGAAACACTTATACTATTAGAGTGACAAAAGAGAGTTTTCAAAATCTCCTGGAGGTAGATTTTTATCTTCTGTGAATCTCAAGAAGTACATTATAATATCCTCAGTATGCAGCAATAAGTTTACCTTACTAAAAAAGATATTATGAAGACCAATTCAAGCCCAAAGCAACATGAAGAAAATAACAAAAATTTTAGCAAAAATTAAATGTGGAATTCAGAGAAAGATAACAAAGGAAACCAGTGAAACCAAGACCTGGTTGTTTAAAAAAAAATGAATTAAAGCAATGATACTCTAAATAGGCTAAGAAGAAAAGAGAAGATACAATTTAGCAAAATCAGAAATGAAAGAGAATTCATCACTACTAGACTACTCATCCCATAAACATTATGAAGATAGTAAATAACACTATAAAATAAATAAAAAATTATTGCCCAAATCACATTATGTGTATTATGCTTCCTGAAGTAGATTGATTAAAGACATGTATTGTTGATAGAAAGTTAGGTGTTGAGACAGCTCCATAGTTTACTGAGATCAAACCCTATTCATTTACAACTGAAACACCAGATTAACTCTCAAAAGTGCAGATACTCATTTCACCTATTTTCCTACATCTTCCCTATGTGGCTATGTAAATAAGTTTATTCCATCTGTGCTTTCTTACCCTGCATGCTGCATGCTGTCACTTGGTTTGTGTTCAACTCTCTGCGACCCTGTGGACGGTAGCCTGCCAGGCAAGAATACTGGGGTGGGTTGCTTTGCCTTCCTCCAGAGGATCTTTCTGACCCAGGGATATCAATTGCATCTCCTGCATTAGCAGGCAAGTGTTGCAAAATCCATGACCATTTTTATCTGATATTTGCTTTTTAACTCACATATTTTCATAAATACAATGAGTGTGTAGAAATACCAAAAATACTGTTAAGACCATGAGCTAGTGATGTAACCAAGGTAGTCCTGTTCAACTTTTCACTAAAAGAGATGTAAGGAGCAGGGTGACTGAATGGTTTACCCTTGTGCATCTGAACAAACAAACTAAAAGTATGATGAACTGTTTGAACAGAATAGCCTCTTTGGATAGTTGCTTCTCACCTTTGGACCTGTTTCCTCTCATTGATTTTCCTTAAGGTTCCTTTAAGCTTTAACTTTGTCAAGGAGAGACAGAAGTCATAGATATTGTGGTACTGACTGAGGTGGACTCTGCTAAGCTAAATTATTTTTAAAAATACATATAAAAGGAAAAATCAATATTTCATCTACATAAATTCACTTCTTTCACTGCCTCCCCTGTTTATCATTTTAGCTCTATTGTTCAAGTTTAATTACAGGCTCAATGATCATGTCTAGTGCTTCTATTGCCTTCTTCAGAGCCTAGAGTCAGACCTAATGCCAAAATGTGAGAATAAAATAGGAAACATTTGATTATTTGTGTACCTTCAACCTGTTAATCAAACAGTATAGTTTTTAGAGACACAGTATATCCAGTTGACCATAATGAACATTATATGCACTTAGGTATGTAAGATTAATATCAGTAAGACACACATTTAATAAGTGGCCATACTCTAACCATTATGTTTGACACCATATTCAGAGTAGTATAGAAACTTCTTTCTTTCATATGGTAGTCAGATAGAAAATGGAAATCTTTGATATGTGAATCATCATTCCTTCTTTGTGCTTTGTACTTTTAGTGCAAGACAATGATTTTATCTAAGCTATAGCCACTGTGTCTTATGTGTTTTTCTGAAGTATGCAAATAAGTAGATTTGAAGGTGCTCATTGACTTGGCAAACATCACATCCTAGACAGGGTGATTCTTCTTCTTTTTTTTTTTTTTTTACAAACTCCGTTCAGTTCAATTCAGTTCACTTGCTCATTCGTGTCTGACTCTTTGCGACCCCATGAACCTCAGAACGCCAGGCCTCCCTGTCCATCACCAACTCCCGGAGTTGACTCAGACTCACGTCCATCAAATCGGTGATGCCATCCAGCCATCTCATCTTCTGTCGTCCACTTCTCCTCCTGCACTCAAACTCTCCCAGCATCAGGGCCTTTTCAAATAAGTCAGCTCTTCATATCAGGTGGCCAAATTATTGGAGTTTCAGCTTCAATATCAGTCCTTCCAATGCACACCCAGGACTGATCTTCTTTAGGATGGACTGGTTGGATCTCCTTGCAGTCCAAGGACTCTCAAGAGTCTTCTCCAACACCACAGTTCAAAAGCATCAATTCTTCGGCACTCAGCTTTCTTCATAGTCCAACTCTACATCCATACATGACCACTGGAAAAACTATGCTTGTTTAAATATATGGCCATTTTCAGACTGCTGTCACTGGATAGTTTGTCATATGTTCCTCTCCATAATTCTGAACAAGTGTAATGAAAGCATCAATATTTTGTATGTGTTGGAACTCTATGATTGTCCAAGCCATGAATCAGGCATTTTATCCTTACAGTTTTGTTATCTATCTCCCTTTAAAAATAATTGCATCCCTAGAAATAAATATTCAAATTCATCTATATTATGTAGTAGCTCAAAGAATAAAGTCATTTAATCTGATCAGGGTAGCCAAACAATTAAAATATCTTGAAAACATACCCCTTTCTCTAAGAACAATTTCTTTGGCCTGGATTGCTGCCTTAATTTCAAGGAAACATGATTAGAGTGATTTTTATATTTTTTCCACTTATATAAAAATACGTTGTTGTTTTTTTTTTTTCCAGTGCAATTTCACTCTTCAACCTCACCTCAGTTATTATTTTGGCATTTGAATTTTATCATTTATATACACATTTATATCATAAATGAACTAACTTGATAGATGTGATATATAGGTAGAGTAACACATCAGGATTATGTAACCTACCAGTTGCACTTGTACTTTAGAAGTAACATCACTATGAAATCCTGAATGCTCAGTTATTATCCAGTGACTTTATTTTCTGCTCTGGACTTCAAACTGCTCAATATATAAATGTATCCCTTAATAGGAGGTATAAAGGAGAAAACTCACTTGATTGTTTCAGAGTCCTCAGAGACTGGCAGTAAAAAGTAACTGGGATTGTTAAAAGAGACTTTTGACATTACAGAAATTGAGACACCATTTTTCAGTTCTCAAATAGACAATTCTTTAAAGGCTACAATAGATTTTCAAGGGGGTTTTGAAGTTGTCACTAGTTGTGAATTGTGGGATTTTTGTATATATTTTTTTCTTTTTCTGTAGTTTAATTTCTAAAAAAAGCATTAAGAAATGTTATATTTAGGCAAATATATATATGTTCTAGGTGACTTTAACTGTAAATTTTATAAGGTTTAAAATGGCACATTTAAACTCAAATCTGTTGAAAGTTTTTGAGAAATGATATGAGGAAATTTTCCATCATTCCAAGAAATAATTACTTCACTAACAATTTGCTATGCTTTTTTTTTTTATAACCTAGCACATTTTTAGATGGATCAGGTTCTTTTTCAGGTCTGCTCATTTTCTTCCTTGTCTTGGCTGTTAACTTTTGAGGAGATCCTACACACTTTATTTTTACTCTTTATGTTTGATGGTATATTTTAATGTCAGAAAGAGCATGTCCTTTCTCATTGCTTTATTCATTAAAAGGGTTCTTGTATGTTTTTATATATTTTTATTCTAAATTAAATTGATTTATTTTCTAAAATTAAAACAGTTTTTTAAGGAATCTCCACACTATTCTCCATAGTGGCTGTACTAGTTTGCAGATCCAGCAATCCCACTGCTGGGCATACACACTGAGGAAACCAGAAGGGAAAGAGACACGTGTACCCCAATGTTCATCGCAGCACTGTTTATAATAGCCAGGACATGGAAGCAACCTAGATGTCCATCAGCAGATGAATGGATAAGAAAGCTGTGGTACATATACACAATGGAGTATTACTCAGCCATTAAAAAGAATACATTTGAATCAGTTCTAATGAGGTGGATGAAACTGGAGCCTATTATACAGAGTGAAGTAAGCCAGAAGGAAAAACATAAATACAGTATACTAACGCATATATATGGAATTTAGAAAGATGGTAACAATAACCTGGTGTACGAGACAGCAAAAGAGACACTGATGTATAGAACAGTCTTATGGACTCTGTGGGAGAGGGAGAGGGTGGGAAGATTTGGGAGAGTGACATTGAAACATGTAGAATATCATGTAAGAAACGAGTTGCCAGTCCAGGTTCGATGTGCGATACTGGATGCTTGGGGCTGGTGCACTGGGACGACCCAGAGGGATGGTGTAGGGAGGGAGGAGGGAGGAGGGTTCAGGATGGGGAACACATGTATGCCTGTGGCGGATTCATTTTGATATTTGGCAAAACTAATACAATTATGTAAAGTTTAAAAATAAAATAAAATTAAAAAATAAAATTAAATTAAATTAAAACAAGTTCTAGTCATTTTGATATCACAATATTAAACTTATAAAATGTAGAAAAAATTAAGAGAATTACAAAATTGAGTATTCTAGGAAATTCATACATCCCTTTAAATATTTACTATCATGACACAGCAAAATTTTGTCATATTTGTTGTTTCAACACATTTTTGGTAACATATTTTTGTTAAATCTAATTATGCACTTGAGTGCTACACTTAATATTGGGTTTTCCCCTAACATGATTGATCTTACTGCTACTGTTTTTGTTTTACATATATAGCTGGTAAATGGTATCATTGCTGACATCTCATTTCTAATAGTTTTTCTACTACTTTTTCTTCTTTGTATTAGGTTAATGATAAAATGATCTCCACACAGTAATATTTTTTCTATTACTTATCTTGTTAACTAAAATTTTCTAGCAATACTGAGTAACAGTGACAATAACTGCTATAGGCAAAACTTGTTAGCTTCCCAACCATGACTTTCTTTTTTCTTGATAATGACACCTCATTTTCTTGGGATTAGATGCCTATGTACCTCCATGAAGCCTCAAACTCTATAAAAAGCTGCATCTCACTAACCAAGGTCAATCCCAACTCAACTATTCTCCTCACTAGTGTCTAGTTTAGCCATGATCGTAGAACATGTAGCAGAGACTGCTATTACCTGCTGTGTGGCCTTCTCCTGTTCTTCATTTGTAATGGATACCTGAATTCATTTACAGACATTGTACAGCCTCCCTTGTAATTAGAATTGGTAAATAGCATGAAATAAAGCAATATTATCATGTGGCTACTTGGTTGAAATTCCCTATAAGGGCTGACTCACCAAAAAGTTATGCTCTTTGCCTCTTGCTAACCCTATATAATCCAAGTCTATGCCCTGACCAGTAATGCTGAAGAAGCTGGAGTTGAACGGTTCTATGAAGATTTACAAGACCTTCTAGAATTAACACCTGACAAAGATATCCATTTCATTATAGGGGACTGGAATGCAAAAGTAGGAAGTCAAGAAACACCTGGAGTAACAAGCAAATTTGCCCTTGGAGTACAGAGTGAAGCAGGGCAAAGGCTATTAGAGTTTTGCCAAGAGAACACAGTAGTCATAGCAAACACCCTCTTCCAACAACACAAGGGAAGAATCTACACATGGACATTGCCAGATGGCCAACACCAAAATCAGACTGATTATATTTTTTTCAGCCAAAGATGGAGAAGCTCTATAGAGTCAGCAAAAACAAGACCAGAAGCTTTAGATCTGTGGCTCAGATCATGAACTCCTTATTGCCAAATTCAGACTTAAATTGAAGAAAGTGGGGGAAACCACTAGACCATTCAGGTATGACCTAAATCAAATCCCTTATGATTATACAGTAAAATTGAGAAATAGATTTAAGGGACTAGATATAATAGACAGAGTGCCAGATGAACTGTGGATGGAGGTTCGTGACATTGAACAGGAGACAGAGATCAAGACCATCCCCAAGAAAAAGAAATGCAAAAAGGCAAAATGGCTGTATGAGGAGGCCTTACAAATAGCTGTGAAAAGAAGAGAAGCAAAAAGCAAAGGAGAAAAGAAAAGATATAAGCATCTGAATGCAGAGTTCCAAAGAACAGCAAGGAGAGATAAGAAAGCCTTCCTTAGCAATCAATGCAAATAAATACAGGAAAACAATAGAATGGGAAAGACTAGAGATTTCTTCAAGAAAATTAGAGATACCAAGGGATCATATCATGCAAAGATAGGCTCGATAAAGGACAGAAATTGTATGGACCTAACAGAAGCAGAAGACATTAAGAAGAGGTGACAAGAATACACAGAAAAGCTGGAAAAAGATTTCTTCATGACCCAGATAATCACGATGGTGTGATCACTCACCTAGAGCCAGACATCCTGGAATGTGAAGTCAAGTGGGCCTTAGGAAGCACTATGAACAAAGCTAGTGGAGGTGATGGAATTCCAGTTGAGCTATTTCAAATCCTGAAAGATGATGCTGTGAAAGTGCTGCACTCAGTATGCCAGCAAATTTGGAAAACTCAGCAGTGGCCACAAGACTGGAAAAAGTCAGTTTTCATTAAACCTAAAGAAAGGCAATGCCAAAGAATGCTCAAACTACCGCACAATTGCAGTCATCTCACACACTAGTAAAGTAATGCTCAAAATTCTCCATGCCAGGCTTCAGCAATACTTGAACCGTGAACTTCCAGATGTTCAAGCTGGTTTTAGAAAAGGCAGAGGAACCAGAGATCAAATTGCCAACATCCGCTGGATCATAGAAAAAGCAAGAGAGTTCCAGAAAAACATCTAGTCTGCTTTATTGACTATGCCAAAGCCTTTGACTGTGTGCATCACAATAAACTGTGGAAAATACTGAAAGAGATGGGAATACCAGACCACCTGATCTGCCTCTTGAGAAACCTGTATGCAGGTCAGAAAGCAACAGGTAGAACTGGACATGGAACAACAGACTGGTTCCAAATAGGAAAAGGAGTATGTCAAGGCTGTATATTGTCACCCTGCTCATTTAACTTTTATGCAGAGTACATCATGAGATACCCTGGGCTGGAAGAAGCACAAGCTGGAATCAAGATTGTGGGGAGAAATATCAATAACCTCAGATATGCAGATGACACCACCTTTATGGTAGAAAGTGAGGAAGATCTAAAGAGCCTCTTGATGAAAGTGAAAGAGGAGAGTGAAAGAAGTTGGCTTAAAATTCAACATTCAGAAAACTAAGATCATGGCATCCAGTCCCATAATTTCATGGCAAATAGATGAGGAAACAGTGGAAACAGTGGCTGACTTTATTTTTCTGGGCTCCAAAATCACTGCAGATGGTGATTGTAGCCATGAAATTAAAAGACGCTTACTCCTTGGAAGGAAAGTTATGACCAACGTAGACAGCATATTAAAAAGCAGACACATTACTTTGTCAACAAAGGTTCATCTAGTCAAGGCTATGGTTTTTCCAGTAGTCATGTATGGATGTGAGAGTTGGACTGTGAAGAAAGCTGAGCACCGAAGAATTGATGCTTTTGAACTGTGGTGTTGGAGACGACTCTTGAGAGTCCCGTGGACAGCAAGGAGATCCAACCAGTCCATCCTAAAGGTGATCAGTCCTGGGTGTTCATTGGAAGGACTGATGTTGAAGCTGAAACTCCAATACTTTGCCCACCTGATGCGAAGAGCTGACTAATTTGAAAAGACCCTGATGCTGGGAAAGATTGAGGGCAGGAGGAAAAGAGGCGACAGTGGATGAGATGGTTGGATGGCATCACTGACTGAATGGACATGAGCTTGGGTAAACTCCGGGAGTTGGTGATGGACACGGAGGCCTGGCGTGCTGAGGTTCATGGGGTTGCAAAGAGTCGGACATGACTGAGCAACTGAACTGAACTGAACCCTATGTTTTCTCAGGTCTAATTTGGAAAAGTGTTTGTTTTAATGCTAACATGAAACACTGTAAATATTTATAGTTAAATAATGTTAATAAATATTTTAAACAGAATTAATTTGATTACTCAAGTGGCACAATGACTGGGATGATAAGAACCTTTGACCATCATTACTCTTGAGGACACATGAAATGTTCAATGTAAGAAGAGTTTTATTATGATATGTTAGTTAAGCTTAGTTTTCAGCAAAAGAGATTCAAGAGTCGACCAATAAGCAGATTATATACTGACCTTATCATTTACTGCATAACAGAGAAGGTACTGTGCTGGCTGGTAGAACATTAGAATAATCATTTGCTATCCCATTTTTTTTTTTTTTTTGTTATCACATTTGAACCATCCATTTTTATATTGCATCCCGCTGTTTTGGGATAGCATTCTCTAATATACACTCTTAACCAGTTATTATTATAAGTCATTTTGTCCTAAGTTCCCCTATAGGAAGAATCTGTAGAATTTGTATATTTTCCCCCCACAACTTTAGACTCTGTAGTTCTGGAAGCTCTGGGACATGCTTTCACCAGAAGATGCATTAAGATTTCTCTTAACTTCAACTTATTGATGCTACTCAGTAACTACATTTTCCTTTCCCAAAGACTCAAAGGCAAGGAAAGGTGCCACAGCCTTATAAAGAGTAATTTACCTTGGTCATCAAGAGAAGCAGTAGTACTACAGTATAAATGGTTGAGTCATGGAGGATATTAAAAAAGTCCAAATTGAAACATGGGATTGAACTATTCTATTTGTGAAATGAAAATGCATTGAATGGTATTAATGACAGAGATGACATTGCAGAAAAAAGATTAGTGCACTTAAAATTACCAATAGGACTAAAACATGGAGAGAATAGAAGATAATTTTTATTATATGTCTCTTTAAAAAGTAAATAATTTTGCAAAGCAAAAGTAATAATAATGTGTTATTGAATGCATTAGCTCAGTAAGAAAATAATAGACATTGAATATACAACACAAATATAAAAGCTGCGAGGAGGTAAATGGAAGTATACTGCTGTAACTTTCTTATATGGCACACAGAAATACATAATTTCAAAATTTTACAATGAAAAGATGTACAGTATATATTTATAACCCTAAATAACCACTAAAAACCACAGGAAAAAGATAAGTAAGTCAACATTATTAACATGAATAAATATAAATTAATAATAGAAAATACTTAAATATTTCCCCCAAAACAGAAAGGACAAAATCAGAAAAAATGGGTGAAACAAATATAAAATAGAATGTTTTGTCAGTTTTAACCAAATTGTACCTATAATCATGATATATGTAAATGGCTTCAGTTCAGTTCAGTTCAGTCCAGTCACTCAGTCGTGTCTGACTCTTTGCAACCCCATGAACTGCAGCACGCCAGGCCTCCCTGTCCACACCAACTCCCAGAGTTCACCTGAACTCATGTCCATCGAGTTGGTGATGCCATCCAGCCATCTCATCCTCTATCGTTCCCCTCTCCTCCTGCCCCCAATCCCTCCCAGCATCAGAGTCTTTTCCAATGAGTCAACTCTTCGCAGTAGGTGGCGGCCAAAGTCCTGGAGTTTCAGCTTTAGCATTATTCTTTCCAAAGAACACCCAGGATTGATCTCCTTTAGGATGGACTGGTTGGATCTCCTTGCAGTCCAAGGGACTCTCAAGAGTCTTCTCCAACACCACAGTTCAAAAGCATCAATTCTTCGGCGCTCAGCTTTCTTCACAGTCCAACAAATGGCTTAATAACCAAATTAAACACAGAGATTGTCATATTGGATAAAATATGTGTTACAGACAAGAAGACATCATTAAAATAAAGGTACATAGATTAAAAGTAAAAGGACAGAAAAAGAAAAGTATACTAATATGTTATTGTTTAATTAAAATGTGATGTGCTGGTTTACTCCTGCTGCTATAAAAACTACCACAAACTTAGTGACTTAAAATAGCCATAATTTATTATCTTACAGTTTTTAGGTCAGAAGTCTGATGCATTCGTGTTGGTAGAGTTGTATTTCTTTCTGTAAGCTATAGGAGAGAATTCATTTTCTTGTATGTGTGTGTGTGTGTGTGTGTGTGGTAGTAACTCAGTCTGACTCTTTGCAACCCCAGGGACAGTAGCCCTCCAGGCCCCAGGCTCCTCTGTCCATGGAATTCTCCAGGCAAGAATACTGGAGTGGGTTACCATTCCTTTCTCCAAAGGATCTATCTTTCCCACTCAGGGATCGAACGCATTCTCCCACATTGCAGGAAGATCCTTTACCATCTGAGCTGCCAGGGAAGCCCTCATTTCTTTTGCCTTTTTCAATTAAACCAAAAGAAAGCAGAAAAAATAGAGTAATACAAAACATCTGGCAGGAAAACAAATTTTAACCTAACCATATCAATAATAATATCATTAAACATAAGTGATCTTTCACTTTTCATTATTGTCCTGCATTTATACATGTCATATATATAAGTCCCATGAGATAGCTTCTATTTTTTGTTTTATTATTTCTTTAATTTTATTTTATTTTTAAACTTTACATAATTGTATTAGTTTTGACAAATATCAAAATGAATCTGCCACAGGTATACATGTGTTCCCCATCCTGAACCTTCCTCCCTCCTCCCTCCCCATACCATCCCTCTGGGTCGTCCCAGTGCATTAGCCCCAGGCATCCAGTATCGTGCATCAAACCTGGACTGGCATCTCGTTTCATACATGATATTTCACATGTTTCAATGCCATTCTCCCAAATCTCCCCACCCTCTCCCTCTCCCTCTCCCACAGAGTCCATAAGACTGTTTTATACATCAGTGTCTCTTTTGCTGTCTCGTACACAGGGTTATTGTTACCATCTTTCTAAATTCCATATATATGCGTTAGTATACTGTATTGGTGTTTTCCTTCTGGCTTACTTCACTCTGTATAATAGGCTCCAGTTTCATCCACCTCATTAGGACTGATTCAAATGTATTCTTTTTAATGGCTGAGTAATACTCCATTGTGTATATGTACCACTGCTTTCTTATCCATTCATCTGCTGATGGACATCTAGGTTGCTTCCATGTCCTGGCTATTATAAACAGTGCTGCAATGAACATTGGGGTACACGTGTCTCTTTCCCTTCTGGTTTCCTCAGTGTGTATGCCCAGCAGTAGGATTGCTGGATCATAAGGCAGTTTTTTATAAAGTCAGTTTTTAGTGTGTACTTATTTTTACATGTATCAACATAGTTGACAATCTGCTTCTATATCCCCCAGCTTTATAATTGCTATGAGGACAGTAACTTGTTTTATATAGCAATTTGTTGGCAATGTTTTGGGATTATCACTGAGTACCATACCAAAATATACCTTTACAGCACTTTCCATGATTTTGTAAGCACCTAATGCCTTATATTACCTTATTTAAAAAATAACCAGAAAAGTTTAGTTATCTGTAACCAAATAATGACTGATATACCAAATACCTATCATTATCACGTTAAGTGAAAAGATTTTTGCGTGAACTCAAATTCCTTTCTAAGATTTAAAAAATAACCATTATGAATAACCACAAAACTTTCTAAAACTTTGAAATATGAAGTTAAACTCTTTCATGACCATTTTCCATAGGATATAACAGCTTTCTTTACTTCACTCCACCAAATTAGGAATAAACAACTGCATCTTTAAGTGTCCATTAAAATTATGTAACAGCATGATACTTTGTACTTAATGATATTTTACTATGCAAAACCGTTTATAGAATCTCGAGAATCCTGCTTTAAATCAAATAGGAAACATTAGTCACTCTTTTACTTAATATATTTTTTTGGCCTTTCTTTGCAATTTGAATAGATTGAGCATCTTTTTATCACCTAAAATATGTGATTTTCTTATACCAATCTCTCTAGCTTCAATTTCTGCCACTTTCACACTAACTATGCTACAGCTAGTCTATTTTTCTTTATGATTTTCAAATGTATCAAGCTTATAAGATCTTTGTGTCCTTGTATTAGTCCTCCTCTCTGCCTAGAATATTCAGTCCCCATGGTTATTGCATGGTTGTTTCTTTCAAATCATCTGGATATCAGCTAAATACCACTCAATATCTTGCTTAACAACCAAAAATAAAATAACTACCATCTCTCAGTCAAACTCTAACATGACATTATTTTTAATTAGCTTCAGAGTATTATCTCTTTCAGACATTGTGTCTTTTTTTCAGTTTAGTAGTATAACCTGTCTTTATCCACTCAAATATAGTGCCAGCAGGTCTGGAATCTTACCTGTCCCATTCATCTACTTAGAATAATGCCTGAAACCTGAAAGTGTTTAATAAATACATTATTTGCTAAATGATTGATTGATTCATTGCATTAATGAATAAATAACTTACTTAATTCCAAATGAATTTACTCCCCTCCTTGGTTTTCCAGTCTTTCCATTGCATTCAGCAAACCATGTGATGACTCAACAACTTCCTCATGGAAGCTTTTATTTCCTGATTGCGAAGGGTATAAATCACAGGGTTCATCAAAGGAAAGATTACGGTGTGAAAGAGAGAAACCACTTTGTCAGCTGGGAAGGCTCTGAAGGGGCGGGTGTAGATGAAGATGGCAGGTCCAAACATGAGAAACACGATGATAATGTGTGTGGTGCATGTGGACAGAGCCTTGCTCTTCCCTGCAGAGGAGTGCCCCTTTACACGGCAGAGGATGACTGCATAGGAGGCCAGAAGGCCCAGAAAGCACAGCAGGGTGAGCAGGCCACTGTTGGAGACCATCAGGAGCTCCACCACAAAGGTGTCAGCGCAGGCCAGCTTGATGACCTGTGGCACGTCGCAGAAGAAGTTGTCCAGTCGGTTTGGACCACAGAAGGGCAAGTGGATAATAAGAGCCACTTGAACAATGGAATGAGTAAACCCCCCAAGCCACAGAGCCAACAGCAAGGCATAGCAGGCTCTAGGGTTCATGACAGTCGAATAGTGCAAAGGACGACAGATGGCAATGTAGCGGTCAAAGGCCATCACGACAAGAAGGAACATCTCCCCTGCCCCAAGGAAGTGCAAGAAGAAGAGCTGAGTGATGCAGCCTCTGTAGGAGATCACCTTCTTCTCAGAGAGGAAGTCCACCAGCATCCTGGGAGCCACAATGAAGGAGTAGGATGCATCCAGGAAGGCCAGGTTGCCCAGGAAGAAGTAGAGGGGGGCCGTGAGACTGGGGTCTGACCTGATGGTGAGGATGATGAGGAAATTTCCAGGGAGGATGATGAGGTAGAAAATTAAGACTAGTGTGAAGACCAGGAGCTGAACATCTTGAGACTGGGTCAGACCAAATAGGATGAATTCTGTCACCTCAGTGCTGTTCTCCCTAGCCATCATTTCTCAGTCTGTGGAATAACAAAGAGCAGAATACCATCTGTTATAACCACCTTTTCATCTATCCCCTGGCTCTTCTCCAAGTAAAAATAATATTTTCCACATTCAGCACTTTGCCAGCTGAATGCAATTTACGCATCATAGCTCTCCTGTGTTTTCAGTTAAACTTTCTACCTTTCATTTTCTTGATTTTCCAAGACACTGATCTTATGGCCACACTTGCATTCCTATTTAAGCATTGTGTTCCTAAGCTATTTTGCTTGAAGTATCCTAGAAAATTCCTGATTAAAGCAAAACTAGTCATTATGAAGGTTGTCAGGTTGCTGTTGCTTTTGTTGTTGTCAGTGGTGCACTGTCTCCAAGGCTTAGTTAGATTAGTTGCTGAGTTTTGGTCCCCTTCTTCATCTCCACAGAGCAAAGATATTCTGCAGATGCTTCTTCCCTCCAGTTCCTATAGAATTCCCAGTTCCTGATTTGCAGCTATGTGCCTTGTTTCAGAATTTGTGCCTTATTAGTTCCATCACAGTGTTTTGCTTTGGTGCCCGTGTGCAACCTTACTCCATTTAGTCACCTGGATCTCAGCAAGTACACTGCATTACATCTAACTTAGAAGTATCCCCCTAGTTGGGGCATCCCAGGTGACTCAGTGGTAACGAATTCACCTGCCAATGCAGGAAATACTGGAGATGCAAGTTTGACCCCTGGATCAGAAAGATCCCCTGGAGGAGGCAGTTCAACCCTCTCCAGCATTCTTGCCTGGATAACTCCATGGACAGAGGAGCTACAATCCACGGGGTCACAAAGAGTCAGACATGACTGAGCAACTAAGCACACATTCCCCTACTTACACCCCTGACTGGTCCCCCATCCTGCATGTGCTCCACACCCTGTCCTTAAATCCTAATTAATACTAGTCCAGTCTTACTTGTTCACAATATATATCCACAGTCTACTTTTCCCTCAGATCTCAGGATGATAGCCAAATACTATTCCCACAAATATTTTCTTGTAATGTAAGGCTTATTAGAATATATAAAATATTGTGACTATCTCAACTAATAAAATCAAAGCTAGATCTGGAAATGACCATATAGAACATGTAGTCTAATATATCATTTAACAGATGAGAAAAAAAAAAAGAGCAATTTCAGTTAAGATTCTTAAATTTGCAATGACTTTTCTTTTTTATTCTAATTAAATAGGGGAGAAAAGGTATGTGTTCCTCAGTTTAAACAGATTGTATGTGTGTGTTCAGTTGTGTCTGATTCTTTGCAACCCCATGGACTGTAGCCCACCAGGCTCCTCTGTCCATGGGACTTTCCAGGTGATAAATTTACTAATTAGTGCCCCATCAACTTGTATGATCTTATTTGGGCACTTAAATAATTACTATTTGCTTATGTAAATACTTTGTCCTTGTGGGCTACAATCTGATCTAAAGAAGAATTCTGTTCATGACATCCAGAATTGAGGTTTAGACTACTATATAGATAGTGGTCTCCAAAATGGAATATGCTCATCTCAGTGGATAAACAAGATAATCCATTAGGATGCATAAAAACTGTGGAACTTCTCCATACATTATTACAAATCATGCTTTGAATTTTTAAAAGTATTTGTGATTGCTTTCTAAGTGTTACATTACTATAATCATAGAAACATTCTATAAATAAATATTCATATATGTGATATTTGTGTATATTTGTTGAATGATGTAAAAGAAGAAAGATTGTTGACTATAACAAAATATTATAATGTGACATATAGCAATATTTCCCTTGATTTTTAATTACACACAATGTTGACTTTCAAAAATGCTATGCATACAGTGGAATGCAATTTAGCAATAAAAAGGAATGGAGTACTGATATATGTTACAACATGGATATAACTCAAAACCATTATGCTATATAAAAGGAGCCAGTCACAAAGGACCACATATTGTATAATTCAGTTTATACAAAATGTCAAGACAAGGCAAATCTGTAGATATAGAAAGTAGAAGAGTGGTTGCCAAGGAATAGGAGTGGGATTGGAGTGGCTGTTAATGAGTATGAGATTTCTTGGGAAGTGACGAAAATGTTCTAAAATTATATCATGTTGATGCTTGCATAGCTCATTAAATACACTTAGCACTGAATAATATGGTCTAAATGGTAAATTTTATGATTTTTTTTGTATCTCAATAAATATTATTTGCACTGTGCTCAATCACTCTAGTTGTATCTGACTTTTTGTGACCCTGTGGACTATAGCCTACCAGGCTCCCCTGTCCATGGGATTTTCCCAGCAAGAATATTGGAGTGGGTTGCCATTTCCTTCTTCAAATTTCTTTAACTACTATTTAATGTGGCAGAGAAGAGTAGAGAGGAAAAATTTCTTTTTTTTAATTTAAATTTATTTATTTTGATTGGAGGCTAATTACTTTACAATATTGTATTGGTTTTGCCATACATCAACATGAATCTGCCACGGGTATACACGTGCTCCCCATCCTGAACCCCCCTCCCACCTCCCTCCCCATACCATTCCTCTGGGTCATCCCAGTGTACCAGCCCCAAGCACCCTGTATCCTTCATCAAACCTGGACTGGCGATTCGTTTCTTATATGATATTATACATGTTTCAATGCTATTCTCCCAAATCATCCCACCCTCTCCCTCTCTCACAGAGTCCAAAAGACTGTTCTATACATCTGTGTCTCTTTTATTGTCTCGCATACAGGGTTATCGTTACCATCTTTCTAAATTCCATATATATGCGTTAGTATACTGTATTGGTGTTTTTCTTTCTGGCTTACTTCACTCTGTATAATATGCTCCAGTTTCGTCCACCTCATTAGAACTGACTCAAATATATTCTTTTTAATGGCTGAGTAATACTCCATTGTGTATATGTACCACAGCTTTCTTTATCCATTCATCTGCTGATGGACATGTAGGTTGCTTCCATGTCCTGGCTATTATAAACACTGCTTCAATGAACATTGGAAAAAATTTCTAATTGAAATTTGAGATAATTATTACTAGCATCCCTAGAAAGAGGAAGAGAGAAAAGGAAAGAGTAAAGGAAGATCAGCCTTAACAAGTCTGTATAGGGAACTCATGGGAAATTCAGACAATTCAGCAGTATTTTAGGCACACTTATTAGGAAACATCAGGACATGTGTTCTGTGTGATTAGTAACATTTGTAAGGAGCAGCCAAATGTGACAAAGAAGGTGTTTACAACTCATGGGTGGGCTTCCCTCATAGCTCAATCGGTAAAGAATCTGCCTGCAATGCAGGAGACCTGGGTTCGATTACTGGGTTGGGAAGATCCCCTGGAGGAGGGCATGGCAACCCATTTCCATATTCTTGCATGGAGAATCCTATGGATAGAGGAGCTTGGGAGTCTACAGTCTGTGGGGTCGCAAAAGTCAGACATGACTTAGGGACTAAACCAACCAAACCATAACTCATGGGCACATATTTGTGCATAAAAATACATATTCACACATTGTGAGTCTAAGAAAATTGAAATAGGAAAAAAATATCTTTGGTGACCTTCATATTAGTTTAGGAGCTTCTTTCTTTCTTTTATCCACTTAAACACTGATTTGTCTCCACATTTATTCCTCATTCTGCCCGTAGAAACCTGCTCTTAGGAAAGTAAGTCAACAGCTACCTCTATCTGTTCTTAAGTTTTGTGCGTTTCAGGTGCCCAAGGTTATTTCTTTGGGTTAATAGTTCCAGGACAGAGGGATCACTATGAGTTACAAGCTCTTCCACTCTACCTTTGCTTTTATTTTCTATCATCCACCTCTACTGCCTATTTGTTGTTAACAAATGAAAATCTATACCACTTAATATTTTAAATTCACTACTCTTCTCCCGTTTTCATGTACATACCTTCTATTCCAGTGATTCTCAAATTGTGCTTTTCATAAAGGACAGATGTGCCTTGGATGACTATTTCTCTGTAAAAAACAACAACAAAAAAATGAATTCTGAAAAAAAAAAAAAAAGCCCCAAACAATGGGTCTTAGAGGGACAAGCTTTTGTCCTAATCCTATAAAGCAAAGAAGTAACTGTCAGCGTAGGCTAAGATAGAGATCTGAATGCTCTCATCATCTCTAATATTCCTTGTTATTTCAACTGGTACAAAAACACATCTGGCACTGAAGATGCATGGGTAGAGCTGTCTACCTCTTTTCCCTCTTTCTCAAAGTGCAGACCCGCAGCATCCATCCACAAGCAATATGGAGCATGCCTAGTTTCCAGCTGCTATCAGATCAGCTCCCCTCTGGGGACCTAATTACCATCCTGGCATCTCACTCTTTAATCTTTCCCCGTTTATTTCCTGTTCTTGTTTTTTTTTTTTTTTTAATTTCCCATTCTCTTCCTGTTAATGCTACCTTAATACATTCATTTTCTCAATTATTCTTTTTATATTTATATTTTCTTTAGCTTCTTTTATTTTCAATTTTATTCTTTTATTTTTTCTTGCAATTTCTCTTCCTTGTTTTGTCTCTTGCTTTCCCGTCCTCCTTGCTTCCTTTCTTATCATTCTCTTTCTTTTCCCTCTTTTTGCCCAAATTCTTTCAGTGTTAAATCTTTTTCACCTTCTTCTTTATATGTATTCTATTTCATTGTGTTCCATGCCTGTCTTTCCATTAATTCTGACATAGTAGATTGTTTTTCTCATTCTATGGTAGAGGGAGCATGGTAGGTGCTTCCTAAATGTTCACTTAGAGTGGATTTTCTACAGATAGAAAATTCTTAACTTGGTCTTCAGTGCTAGGCCTTTTCTCCTGAATACTATCCTCTGAAATTTACTCAGTCTCAATCATACATTGGTCACTGAATCACACATTCTCTCACATGTTTTGTCTGTTTTTAATTCATTCTGATATATATGAAATGACTTTGTGCTCTAAAATTAATCTCTTCAATACCACCCTTGCCAAGATGAAAGTTCAAATATGACAATGTAGTTTCTGATAATGTATTATTTCTATATTTTATTACAATGTATTGTTACTATTACTACAAGTTTAAAAAATGTGGATCAGGCAGAAGAATAAGAATATTTAATTGATAGTAGAGTTGAGGATTATGTAAAATTTTAATCAATTGCACAAATCTTCTCCAATACAGTATCTTATAAATTAAATGGAATAGTTAAATTAGATCATAGAAATTTGTATTTTCCTTTAATACTCCAAGATTTTATATAGTATCATGAATATTATTTGAAGATATTCTATTTAATATAAGTGACTATTTCTATGGTTTGGTAACTGTATAAGCTTGGGCAAGTCATTTAGTGTTTTAAAATCTTTTTTTAATCTAAAAAGGAGAAATAACATATCCCATTTTATTGTTCCACGGAGTCAAATGAGATGATCAGTAGCCAATTCACATCTTTTAGACTGAACTATAACATCCATTAATTAGACAAATGTAGATCTCACCTTTTCTCTGTTCCTGCAACATTATCCTATTATCATGCATTTTCAGGCAGCAAATGTCTCGGACAGTTACAATGTGAATTGTTTTCTATTTTCTTCTTCCTTTCAATGTCTTTCAAATATGAAGACTGAGCAAAAATTTCACCTCACCAGGTGTTCAGTGTTACTCTCAAACAAATGGCTATTATCTTCCTCCTGATGAAAAGGAGATTAACTGATCATTCCAGAATTTTTCCTTAAATATATATTCTCATGGTGAAACATGATGAATTATAAATCTGTTCTACAACTTATATTGTAATAAGGAGTGTTTGGGGTATTATAGCTACTTTAAGCCTGCAGAGTACTTCCAGTGGGAATATTAGAATGTCATCTAGAATTAGAGGAAAAGATGAGAATATTTTAAGGATTAATTGTTCAAAAAATGTACCAGCTAGGGCCACACAGGTCTTGTCAGGATTTAGAATTTGACAATTTATCAGTGACAGTGATAATGGAATGGCACATATGTTTATTAAGCATAATGAAAGTAGAAAGTCTAGGGAGATTATTTTAGATCTTATTATACAATTCATTCAAGTGATGAAAATGCATAGTTGTTTAATCAGAAGTTAAATAGTGAAAATAAATCAATGATAAATGTTACTACCTGCATTTCTTTGTGTAAAAGAGTTAGAGAATATATTATGCTCAAAATGTTTTTCAGGAATAATTCTCCTTAAATAAGAGAACTTCATGATGTCTTGTAGAATAGTCTCTCTAGGGATATGCAAACTAGTACAGCCACTATGGAGAACAGTGTGGAGATTCCTTAAAAAACTGGAAAGAGAACTGCCTTATGATCCAGCAATCCCACTGCTGGGCATACACACTGAGGAAACCAGAAGGGAAAGAGACACGTGTACCCCAATGTTCATCGCAGCACTCTTTATAATAGCCAAGACATAGAAGCAACCTAGATGTCCATCAGCAGATGAATGGATAAGAAAGCAGTGGTACATATACACAATGGAGTATTACTCAGCCATTAAAAAGAATACATTTGAATCAGTTCTAATGAGGTGGATGAAACTGGAGCCTATTATACAGAGTGAAGTAAGCCAGAAGGAAAAACATAAATACAGTATACTAACGCATATATATGGAATTTAGAAAGATGGTAACAATAACTCTGTATACGAGACAGCAAAAGAGACACTGATGTATAGAACAGTCTTATGGACTCTGTGGGAGAGGGAGAGGGTGGGAAGATTTGGGAGAATGGCAATGAAACCTGTAAAATATCATGTAGGAAACGAGTTGCCAGTCCAGGTTCGATGCACGATGCTGGATGCTTGGGGCTGGTGCACTGGGACGGCCCAGAGGGATGGTATGGGGAGGGAGGAAGGAGGAGGGTTCGGGATGGGGAACACATGTATACCTGTGGCGGATTCATTTTGATATTTGGCAAAACTAATACAATTATGTAAAGTTTAAAAATAAAATAAAATTAGAAAAAAAAATGTTTTTCAGGAATAATTCTCCTTAAATAAGAGAACTTCATGATGTCTTGTAGAATAGTCTCTCTAGGGATATGCTGTCTCAAATAAAAGAATTATTCTACTGTGATTTTTGTATTTATAGTTATTCACATTTTTGAATGTGTGTTGAGCTGTAGCAAAATGAAGACTTTTTAGTTTCTAAATTAATGTTATACGGAAGAAAAAATACTTAATTGTAAGAAATTAATTTGACTTTTTGTTTAAGAAGTGAAGTAAATCTATGGCATTAAAATTAAAATAACAAACATCTTTTGCAAAAGGAATACAATATATGATCAAGTGCACTTTCATTCAAATTTATATCTAATTCAGCCAGAGATGCAGTAGGAGATAAAAAGTTGGAGAAAGAGGTAAAGAGATGAAAATAATGTTATTTATTTTTTCCTATTATAATCTGTGCTGCAAATAAATAACTTTGAATATATGTCATTTTGCTTGGGTAAAATTAATATAACAATATAAATTTCCAGAAAGACAGATTGAAATGTAATTGGAAAAGACAGGAGAAAAGAGGGAAAAAATGGAAAGACATAATGGAAAAAACAGAAGAAAAGATGTAGAGACAAAGAAACCATGCCCACAGAGATGCCTGTGCTACAAAGGCATGTAAGCAGATACAAAAAAAGGAGGAGAGACAGGACAAAGAGAGGAGAGAGTGTCAAGAGAGAGGAAATATCTCTGGAAATGCAGTGTCTTTTGTTGTGGTTTTGGGGTTTTGTTCTTATTGTTTTTTTATATAATTACAGATTTCTCAGGGATCTCAGTTTTCAGTAGTGATTGATAAGATAGATTCTAGTTCTTTGAGAAGCCTCTGAAAAGTTGAGGTGTTAGGTGCACGGATCGATTCTTTCCTTCCCCAGGGAGAAATTGAGAGCTGAGGTTTTTAATCACCAAGTAATATTCTATAATGTGGATATAGCACATTTTGTTCTATCCATTCATCAGTTGATGAACACTTGCCTATGTTTTAACTTTTTTTAAAATTTTATTTTATTTTTAAACTTTACAATATTGTATTAGTTTTGCCAAATATCGAAATGAATCCGCCACAGGTATATCTGTGTTCCCCATCCTGAACCCTCCTCCCTCCTCCCTCCCCATACCCTCCCTCTGGGTCGTCCCAGTGCACCAGCCCCAGGCATCCAGTATCATGCATCGAACCTGGACTGGCTACTCATTTCATACATGATATTATACATGTTTCAATGCCATTCTCCCAAATCTCCCCACCCTCTCCCTCTCCCACAGAGTCCATATGACTGATCTATACATCAGTGTCTCTTTTGCTGTCTCGTACACAGGGTTATTGTTACCATCTTTTTTATTATAATGATTAAGATTGTTGTAATCATTCATCTACAGTTTGTTGTGTGCAAATGTGTTTTCATTTATGTTGCATTGATATTTGAAGTAAAATTGCTAGGTCATATATTAATCCTATGCTTAACATTTTGAAAAACTGCCAGAATTTTCTTTAAAAGTGTTGCACCATTTTATGTTTCACCAGCTATGTATTTGGGTTCCAATTGTTCTACATCCTTGTTGACCCTTGGAATTGTCTGTCTATTGGATTATAGCCATCCCAGTGGGTGTGATGTGGTTTCTTATTGTGAATTTGATTTGGGTTTCCTCTTGATACTAGTAATGTTCAGCATCTTTTTACATACTTATTGGCCATTTGTATATCTTTTATGGAAACATTTATTTAGATTATTTGCCCATTTTTAATTGAGTTGTCTTTTGATTCTAGAATTTTCTAAATTCTTTTATTCTGGATACATATCCCTAATTAGATATATGATTTATAATTAACTTCTACCATTCTGTGTATTGTCTTTTCCTTTTCTCTAGATTCTCAATTAAGCTGAACTTTTTGTTTGCTTGTCTTGGGTTTTTTATTGTGAAAGTGTGAAAGTCTCTCAGTCATGTCCAGCTCTTTTGTGATCCCATGGGCTGTCATCTGGTCATGCTCTTCTGTCCATGGCATTCTTCAGGCAAGAATACTGTAGCCTGGCAGGCTCCTCTGTCCAGGTAAGAATACTGGAACTGGTAGCCATTCCTTTCTCCAGGGGATCTTCCCAACCTCAGGATTCAACCTGGGTCTCCTGCATTGCAGGCAGATTCTTTAATGTCTGAGCCACCACAGAAGCATCTTTTATTGTGAGTTCTCTTTTAAAATCTTTATACAAGAGTAAGTATAGCCTGTCTGAAAATTAAAAGGAAACCTTAACTAAAATTGGATTTGGGAAGGCCTGTAAAGGGAGCTCTCATGCCCTGCCATTTATCCTCAGTTACCCCAAACAAGAAGTAATCAGGCACTAGCCTCAGTGGGAATAGATGTATGTAGTTCTCCCAATAAGGAAGGGCAATCACTCTACTTTCCCAGGAGGAAGAAAGAATACTTTCTTCTTGTCCAGCAACAAGTTCAAGACAAAGGAAAATGCCTAAGCTCAGACTTCACCTGAACTTTTACTTTTTTTCAATGAACTTTCTTCTTTTTACTTGCATATGACTTCCTTTCCTTATCCCACTCTCCTTACTATCAAAGCTTCATGTGTATCTCACTCATTGTATCTTTCTGGCAGATGAGCTTTTCTACCTGACAAGAATTGTTTAATAAGCCAATTAGATCTGCAAATTTACTCAGTTGAATTTTGTATTTTAACAGGTGTTTCAAATCACTGTTTTTTTCAGTGAACTTGTGTTTTCTTCTACCAAATACCCAAGCCTATCACTTTGAAGTTGCAAGTTGAAAGAAAGTCTCACCTTGATGTTTCAGGACATACAAAGAATTTGATGACAAGCCAAACCCTTGTTAGGGAAGCACTTATTTTCATCTCCACTAAAAATCAAGTTTGAGAGACTTTTTTTTTTTTCTTGCTGTCTGCTTCTGCTGGGCAAGCTTTCCTCTGATTTTCTCTTTTTTTCCCCTAGACTCTGAGCTCTCATTCAAGTGAAGTCTGAGCCATCCCTGTTCAGGCTCAAAGTCTAGTCCACAGTGCTCTCCCAAATTTAGTGTTACTAGTAGGCTCTAGGCAGTGGTATTCTATAGATGTTCTCAAAGTAGGTGATGGTTCCATGGTGGTGTATTTTCCTGGAATGCTACTCAAAGTTCAAACTAGAGTTCAGGTGTAATTTTTTTTTTATTTCTTTTCTATTTATTTTTTAAATTCAAATTTATTTTAAATCATTAACTTAAAAAATATTTTAAATGATTTTGACAATTCTATGTTTTGTCAACCAAGGGACTGAAGAGATTGAGCAAGTTATACTGATAGACACAAAAATGTTGCATAATACTTTATCAAATGACATATAATTCCATCTACCACTGAATGTATACTTTATCTTTCAATTAGTTAGAATTCCTTTAATATCAGATGTGCTATATTGTAGGTATTTAGAAATTAAAAATATTGAGATATTTTTGTTTACTATGTAGAAATAGAATTGAATATAATTCTTATGGCAACTATTCTTAAATTATGATATATAACATAAAATCAAACAGTGTACTTCTTTTTTTTTAATTGACATTTGAAAGTCAACTCTTCACACTTATGAGCATGTGGTTTCAAGGCTGCCCTTTGTAGTTCTATTGAAATTGTCCTTCCATTATTTCTGTTTCCTTTCTGGTATCTTATATTCACTCTGTCATCTGATATTAACTATACTATAAAATTTATTTATTTTTATTCTTTATCTCATTGGTTCAAGAGGTTGTAATTAAATTTTTGCCTTTGCTGTTAACATTCTTTAAATCATGATTTAATCAGGGTGCCACATTTATAGTAGTAGAAGTTAGTGACAATCATTAGCAATCTGTGTTAAAACAATCTCTAATACTACCACTACATATTTCTATATTTATCTCTTCACTAATAAACAAACATTGACTATATCATAAAGTATTTAATGACATTATATGTCTATTTTGCTGCAGATAATTAATTATCATTATGTGTTATAACAGCATTAACTGTGAATTTAAAGCATTTTATCATTAATTTTTTCTGCACCAGTTAAGAAAGTAAAACCATGTATTACATATAATATATTCAAATTGTGTTAGCCTTATATTTGAAAGCTGGATTAATTACACAGTTCTAAAATCTAAAAGTTCTATGTGGAGCTAACATTTTGGAACTGTAACTTTCTCATGGCCACTTGCATTTTCTGATTTCTCAAGGTGTATATAATAGGATTCAATAAGGGTGTGATAACAGTGTAAAATACAGCAAGGACTTTATTGCTGGCAAAACTCTTGAAAGGCCAGGCATAGATGAAGATACACGGCCCAAAGAACAGACTGACCACAGTGATGTGGGCAGACAGTGTGGACAGGGCTTTGGAGAGGCCTCCAGATGATCTTCGTTGCACAGTGGCCAGGATGACCGCGTAGGAGACAAGCAGGAGGAGGAAACAGATGAGTGACAGCAGCCCACTGTCAGCAATGACAAACAGTTCCAGGGTGTATGTTTCCACACATGCAAGCTTAATCACAAGGGGAAGGTCACAGAATATATTGTCTATGATGTGGGGGCCACAGAAAGGCAAGTTTACTGTTAATACCATCTGACTCATGGTGTGTGTAAAACCAATTGTCCATGAAAGTATAACAGACCCGTTCAGCAACCTGTAGTTCATGATTTTCCTGTAGTGCAGTGGTTTACATACGGCCACATATCTGTCAAAAGCCATGGCTACCAGAAGAGTTGCCTCAGCACCTCCAAACAAGTGCATAAAGAACATCTGAGCCATGCATCCCCATATAGAGATGGTCTTGTGTTCAGTGAGCAAGTCTCTGATCATCTTGGGTGTGGTGACCGTGGAGAGACACATGTCCAAAAAGGAGAGGTTTCCAAGGAGGAAGTACATGGGAGAATGAAGGGTGGAACTGCATGTCACTGTGACCATAATGAGCGCATTTCCCAGCACAGTAGCCCCATAGATCAAGGAGAATGTCATGAAGAAGACAATCTGAAGTTTCCATGCTACAGAAAATCCTTGTAAAATAAACTCAGTCACTACAGATCCATTTTTCAGATCCATTTACTCAACTCAAAAAAAGTTCCAGAAGTTCTTTCTTATCTCAGATATTTTCAAGAAATGATTAGTGCCTACAAATTAGAGAAAATACAATGAAAATAATGTTGTTCCTGTAGGTTAGCCTCCAGAAGTATACAGAGTGGATACTAAAATGTTGACTGTGGACCTGGGGAGTACACAGAGGACAGAAACACACAGCCTTCTATGAAGAGTTGTGCTATACGAATAACATGTAAATGAGCAGAAATATTACTATTGACAATTTTGTGACAGTAAAAGCAATAATTACATGCACTATGGAGAAATGACAAGGCTTGATAACTATTAAAATGAAAGCCAACTATAATTTGGGAACCATTGATTTGCCACATGGATTTATTTTTTTTACTTCCAGAATTATATTTTCTTATTTTTTAAAACTAAAGACCCTTACTCCTTGGAAGAAAAGTTACGACCAATCTAGACAGCATATTGAAAAGCAGAGACATTACTTTGCCAACAAAGGTCCATCTAGTCAAGGCTATGGTTTTTCCAGTGGTCATGTATGGATGTGAGAGTTGGACTATGAAGAAAGCTGAGTGCTGAAGAATTGATGCTTTTGAACTGTGGTGTTGGAGAAGACTTTTGAGAGTCCCTTGGACTGCAAGGAGATCCAACCAGTCCATTCTAAAGGAGATCAACCCTGGGATTTCTTTGGAAGGAATGATGCTAAAGCTGAAACTCCAGGACTTTGGCCACCTCATGCGAAGAGTTGACTCATTGGAAAAGACTCTGATGCTGGGAGGGATTGGGGGCAGGAGGAGAAGGGGACTACAGAGGATGAGATGGCTTGATGGCATCACTGACTCAATGGACGTGAGTCTGAGTGAACACCAGGAGATGGTGATGGACAGGGAGGTCTGGTGTGCTATGATTCATGGGCTCGCAAAGAGTCAGACACGACTGAGCGACTGAACTGAACTGAACTGAAACATAAAGATGTTTCTATTGTAAATGCTCCTGTTAATGAGAAAGGGACTATATTTTTCACATAGTTCCTTTGGTACATGGAATTTTACAACCCATGATACAATTAACAAAAGAAAAACCTGAATATGAAATTAATTCAATCAAGCAGAAATTGATTAAAAAGACTTATTTTGGCCTTTTACTGTATTTCAGAGGGAAAGATGGCATTCATTTAAGTTGATGACTTTCCCAGCGCTTGTGTCTCTTATTCTTCTTCCTGAGCAAGTCTTCTCAAAATATTTATTTCTGCACTTAATAGACCTGTTCTTATATTATGAATACAAAAGGAATATAAGTGAAAGGAAAGAAATTATTACATAGCTTAGACAACAAAATGTATTGGTAAAGAAACTTTTATTCCTCTTAAATGATTAATTGCCAATTAGATTTTATTGTGTTCACTCAATTTATTATCCACTTTGGAGAAAATTGAAGGTAGAAAAATAATACATTAGCACTAGGATAGAACTTTCTAATCATTTTTTCTCCACATCTTATTTAGTAAATGAAAAATCAAGATCTATGTAAGTAAGTAAATCTCCCCAAGTCCTAACGGCAAGACCACTCCCAAGAATGTGTAGTGGGTATTAGATGAGATAGTATATGTATAAGCTCCTGGCTTGGCAGAGAATGAGCACCGAGAAGGTATATATTCAGTCAGTTATTCATGTAAATCCAAGATTAAAGCCTGAGGATAATTTATATAAATCCCTGTTAGAAAAGTAACAAGCCAAGGCTTATTTTATTGTTATCAGATATGAACATTTCCACTCTAGCTCATGTGTATACAATACACAGTACTTAATGTAACAAGTAAATCTTTTCTTTCCCTTTTATTATAGACATATTAAGAAAACAAACATAATTTCAGTATTGATGGATTTTACATTTTTTAAAACCTATGCACACTTATCCTAGACAAACCTCAAAAACTAAGTAAAAGAGACCTAACACAAAAGACCACATGTTATATAATTTCATTTATATGAAATATTTAAAAACAAAAATCCATAAAGACAGAAATTATATCAGTAGTCCCCTTGAGATGGGATGTGAGTGCCAATGGGCACTGATGATGATAATGACTTAAAATCAGATTGTGGTGATAGGTACATAAATATATGAGTATAATAATAATCATTGAAATGTGTACTTAAAAGGGGTAAATGTATATACTATGTGAATTATATTCAATAAAATGTAAACCATTATACATTTTTAACTTTTATTCGTGTTAAAATTTAGTGTTTGTAAATTATAGTTTTCTAGTACTGTATAGCTGCTTATGCTGAAATATATTTTATCGTGAGATAATTAATGATGTACTGCAGTCCAATCGAATCTACTTATAAATGTATTAATATTCCCTATTTGAATTTATATTTTTGACTAAGTTTAGTATTTGGAAACTTGCTCTTCTCTGTTCTTGTTAAACAGTTATCTTCATACTTTTCATACTGTTTTGAATACTCATAATTAGTTTCCTGGAATATTCAAATTTTCCTTCAATCCAGAGTTCCAAAGAATAGCAAGGAGAGACAAGAAAGCCTTCCTCAGCAATCAATGCAAAGAAATAGAGAAAAACGATAGAATGGGAAAGACTAGAGATCTCTTCAAGAAAATTAGAGACACCAAGGGAACACCTATTCAAAGATGGGCTCAATAAAGGACAGAAATAGTAGGGACCTAATGGAAGCAGAAGATCTTAAGAAGAGGTGGCAAGAATACACAGAAGAACTGTACAAAAAAAGATCTTCATGACCCAGATAATCACAATGGTGTGATCACTGACCTAGAGCCAGACATCCTGGAATGTGAAGTCAAGTGGGCCTTAGAAAGCATCACTGCAAACAATGCTAGTGGAGGTGATGGAAATCCAGTGGAGCTATTTCAAATCCTGAAAGATGATGCTGTGAAAGTGCTGCACTCAATATGCCAGCAAATTTGGAAAACTCAGCAGTGGCCACAGGACTGGAAAAGGTCAGTTTTCATTCCAATACCAAAGAAAGGCAATGCCAAAGAATACTCAAACTACCGCACAATTGCACTCATCTCACACACTAGTAAAGTGATGCTCAAAATTCTCCAAGCCAGGCTTCAGCAATACGTGAACCATGAACTACCAGATGTTCAAGATGCTTTAGAAAAGGCAGAGGAACCAGAGATCAAATTGCCAACATCTGCTGGATCATCAAAAAAGCAAGAGAGTTCCAGAAAGACATCTATTTCTGCTTTATTGACTATGCCAAAGCCTTTGACTGTGTGGATGACAATAAACTGTGGAAAATTCTTCAAGAGATGGGAATGCCAGACCACCTGACCTGCCTCTTGAGAAACCTGTATGCAGGTCAGGAAGCAACAGTTAGAACTGGACGTGGAAGAGCAGACTGGTTCCAGATAGGAAAAGTAGCAAGTCAAGGCTATATATTGTCACCCTGCTTATTTAACTTACATGAAGAGTACATCATGAGAAACGCTGGGCTGGAGAAGCACTAGCTGGAATCAAGATTGCCAGGAGAAATATCAATAACCTCAGATATGCAGATGACACCACCCTTATGGCAGAAAGTGAAGAAGAACTAAAGAGCCTCTTGATGAAAGTGAAAGAGGAGAGTGAAACAGTTGGCTTAAAGCTCAACATTCAGAAAACTAAGATCATGGCATCTGGTCCCATCACTTCATGGCAAGTAGATGGGGAAACAGTGGCTGACTTTAGTTTTCTGGGCTCCAAAATCACTGCAGATGGTGATTGCAGCCATGAAATTAAAAGACAGTTACTCCTTGGAAGGACAGTTATGACCAACCTAGACAGCATATTAAAAAGCAGAGACATTACTTTGCCAACAAAGGTCCATCTAGTTAAGGCTATGGTTTTTCCAGTGGTCATGTATGGATGTAAGAGTTGGACTATAAAGACAACTGAGCGCAGAAGAATTGATGCTTTTGAACTGTGATATTACAGAAGACTCTTGAGAGTCCCTTGGACTACAAGAAGATCCAACCAGTCCATCCTAAAGGATATCAGTCCTGGGTGTTCATTGTAAGGACTGATGTTGAAGCTGAAACTCCAATACTTTGGCCACCTGATGTAAAAAGCTGACTCATTGGAAAATACCCTGATGCTGGGAAATACTGAGGGCAGGAGGAGAAGGGGATGATAGAGGATGAGATGGTTGGATGGCATCACTTACTTAATGGACATGGGTTTGGGTTGACTCTGGGAGTTGGTGATGGACAGGGAGGCATGGCGTGCTGCAGTTCATGGGGTCGCAAAGAGTCAAACACGACTGAGTGACTGAACTGAACTGAACTACACTCTTGAATATGAAGAGTTTCCCTCTGGCTCAGACAGTAAAAAATCTTCCTGCAATGCAGGAGACCCTGGTTCGATCCCTCAGTCAAGATGAGCCCCTGGAGAAGGAAATGGCAACCCACTCCAGTATTCTTGCGTGGAGAATCCCATAGACAGAGGAGCCTGCCCAGCTGCAGTACATAGGGTTGCAGAGAGCTGGACACTACTGAAGCGACTTTTCACTTTAATATGAACATCCTGTAGGGACTTCTCATTCTTTCAGATTTATTTAAAATCTCATTGTATTAAAATGGTATGTTTTATACAGAGATTTTCTACATATCTAGTTTGTGTCTACCTAATTCTACCTTTCCTACTCCTGCTTCAACTGTCATTATATATGCATATTTACATTTTCTGCCAACACTTGAACCTTGATCCCTATTCTGCAGTCAATGTCATGAGTTTCTAGGTTTTCCATTATTTTCAATGATAGTATGAATTATCTGGATACTCAGGATTTACTTTTCTTAATTTTAGTCATGATTCCTAATCACATAATCTATTGCCATATTTTACTTTGCAATATCATTTTCAGAATATATACCTTTTAAATTTTCATGAAAATTGTTGGTTATAGTTCATTGTGAAATAAGTATGTGATTTCATATCTTAAAATCCATAGCCTTTTCCTTTCAGCCAACACAGAATTAATTAAAATACCATTTTCAGTGTATGAACCTTGTAATGCATTAGCTCTCTGTAAAGTTTTCTCTTACCTGCTCTAAAGGCACAGTATTAGGAGCAGCATTTTCAGGAGTTTATTCCTAATGACAAATCTACTTTTCACTCTCTGTGAGTCCCTTCATATGATTCTGCATACTATTTTAGGCCTGTTTTATAAAGATGTGAACCACCTTGGAGGCAGACTTATTGGATCTCTGGGAATCCAAATTTCAGTGGGAGTAGTTAAAACACTGAGGCTTCTGCCATAGTGTGACCAGGAAAATGTTCACGCTTAATTTCTGATCCTGGAATATGCTGTAACTCTCCTGTCATTTCCTGGAGTATTCAAATTTTCCTTTATTCTCTTGAATATGAGGGGCTTCCCTGGTGGGAAGTTGGAATGATTAAAATAGGCATGAGAGTGTTGGTGGATTCTGATATAGTAAGTGTAGATAGCTTTGATTTAACACAGACTTCATTTTCCTCACTTTACTCCCAAGAACTTTTCTTACATTCCTTCTAAGAACTCTGCAGTAATTTTTGAGATGAATAATCAAAAAACCTTTCTGTCCATCAAAACCTTAATGTAAAAATGGATCTACACATATTGTATAAAAGCACATCTTATGTATACGTTTATATATTCCAGAAGTAGAAATTTTAAAAGATAGAAGTGAAATAAATTATGTTAAATTATTTAAAATTATATTCATTAATGATAGTTCTGCTTTAAGCTAACTAAAATATAGCTATTTTCATTATTCAGGTATCTTTCTATGAGATTTTGAGAGAATATTTGTACTTGGCACAAAACAGTATCATAATCATTTCTGTGTGCTGCTGTGCTGTGTGCTCAGTTGTGTCTGACTCTGTGACCCCATGGACTGTACCCTGCCAAGCTTCTCTGTCCATAGAATCTTCCAGGTAAGAATACTGGAGTGGGTGCAATTTCCTACTCAGGGATCTCCCAGACCCAGGGATCAAACCTGCATCTCTTGCATTGGCAGGGGGATTCTTACCACTGTGCCACCTAGGAAACCCTTTCATAATCATTATCCTTTTTAAAATAAAATATATTAAATTCTTGTTTTATAAGGTGTTGCTTTTACTAAAGTAATCATATTGATATTTCTGGTCTACTCTGCAACACAGGCTTCAAAGTCTGTTTCGATAAGTAGGGATGCCCTGAATAACTTTTGAATTGGTTGACATCTCTGTTCCTTATCTCCAAATCTTTATTTAATTCTAGTCAAATTCATCACTTAACCCATGGTTTAATATAGAGTTTTTGCACAGATATTGCTTTTTTGCAAGAATCATTGTAATTGATGGGAATTTCTCATATACAAATGCTAAAATCTCCCATAGTCTTACAATGAGCAAAATTCCCTTCCACAAGACTTAATTTATTCTATCACTGCATTTGCAAGCATTAGAAAAGGTTTGTGTGTACCTTTCCATGGTATTTGCTGATAAGGAATGCATTTTATTTATTGTCATATTGCTCATTTTACCCATTTTTACAGAATAGCAGAAAAACAAGTATTTTCTCAGTGAAATGTGGCTTTGTTCATTTGCTATTAATAAGAAACATTTTAAAACACTTTTTAATATATAATGTGAAAATTTTTAAGCCTTCCATTGATTATTATATGACTATTAATATTTCAAAGAAAATTATCAGTAATTTCATTATGGCATGATTGGAAAAGGTGTTTGATATATTTTCATTCTTATGTTTATTGAGACTTATTTTATTGCCTAACTTGATATCTACCCTAGAGAGTGTTCTATGTGCAATTGAAAAAATATATATTCTGTTGATTTTGGATGGAATGTTCAATAAATATCTCTTAAGTTCTTCTGTTTTAATCTGTCATTAAAGACCAATATTTCTTTACGATTTTCTGTCTGGAATAATATCCATTGATATAAGTTGTGTGTTAAAGGCCCCCTACCATTCTAAAGATCAGTCCTGGGTGTTCTTTGGAGGGAATAATGCTAAAGCTGAAACTCCAGTACTTTGGCCACCTCATGAGAGGAGTTGACTCATTGGAAAAGACTCTGATGTTAGGAGGGACTGGGGGGCAGGAGGTGAAGGGGATGACAGAGGATAAGATGGCTGGATGGCATCACTGACTTGATGAACATGAGTTTGAGTGAATTCCAGGAGTTGGTGATGGACAGGGAGGCCTGGTGTGCTGCAATGCTGCAATTCATGGAGTCGCAAAGAGTCGGACACGACTGAGCAACTGAACTGACTGACTGACCATTATTGTAGTGCTCTTTTATGTCTGTTAGTATTTGCTTTATGTATTTAGGAGTTCCTATGCTGAGTGCATAAGTACTTACAAGTGCTATTTATATTTTGAAAAATAAGTGATTTTCATTCTTACAAGCTGTAATACCAGTCAATCTTGTTTATATCCAGGTTAGCAAATAAGGCATGAATAGCTGCAAAGAGCTTTAAATATTTTAGTAAATTCACAGAGTACTTGATACTGTAACACAACTTGTAACTTAAAACTGTATTTCATTTAAGCATAAATTTCTGATATTAAAAGCAGAAGATAATAAGCAGCTTAGAAAATAACAGAGAAGAAACCAAAAAAAGGAAAATTTAAATGAGAGACAGGGGACATAGGAGAGCTACTTGGTAAGTTTGGTGTCTCAGTGGCATATTTACTAGATGACTTGAAGGCAGAAATACAAAATAAAAAGCAGCCTTCAGGTTGTTCTCTGATGCCTGTTTCTGCTGCACTACCCTGCCTTTTCAAAGCTTCTGCTCCAGCCATGTCTTCCATGATTCAGGCTTGCTCGTTGTTTCGTAGCATTCCAGAAACTTATTTCTCTTTCTTCTATTTTAGTTCCTAAATTTATGTTATTTTAAACTTAGAAATATTTCATTACTCTGCAATTATTTGCTTGTTCTTATTTATTCCTAGCTGAAATTTTTGAAGAAAATATTCCTCTGTAGTAGCATTACACTGGTTCAATTTAGTTCCATTGCTCAGTCATGTCTGACTCTCTGCAACCCCATGGACTGCCGCACTCCAGGCTTCTCTGTCCATCACCAACTCCTGAAGCCTGTTTATGTCCATCAAGTTGGTTATGCCATCCAATCATCTCATTCTCGGTCATCTCCTTCTCCTCCTGCCTTCAATCTTTCCCAGCATCAGGGTCTTTTCCAATGAGTCAGCTCTTCACCTCAGGTGGCCAAAGTTAGCATCAGTCCTTCCAGTGAATATTCAAGACTGATTTCCTTTAGGATTGACGGGTTGGATCTCCTTGCTGTCCAAAGGACTCTCAAGAGTTTTCTCCAACACCACAGTTCAAAAGCATCAATTCTTTGGCACTCAGCCTTCTTTATGGTCCACCTCTCACATCTGTACATGACTACTGGAAAAACCACAGCTTTGACCACATGGACCTTTGTCAGCAAAATGATGTCTCTGCTTTATAACACACTGTCGGGGTTTGTCATAGCTTTTCTTTCAATGAGCAAGCGCCTTTTTATTTTGTGGCTGCAGTCACCATCCACAGTGATATTGGAGCCCAATAAAATAAAGTCTCTCACTGTTTCCATTGTTTCCCCATCTATTTGCCATGAAGTGATGGGACTGGTTGCCATGATCTTAGTTTTTTGAAAGTTGAATTTTAGGCCAGCTTTATCACTCTTCTCTTTCATCCTCATCAAGAGGTTTAGTTCCTCTTTGCTTCCTGATATTAGAGTGACTATAATCTGCATATCTGAGGTTGTTCTTTCTCCCAGCAATCTTGATTTCAGCCTGTGAGTCAACCAGCCTGGCATTTCACGTTATGTGTTCTGCATAGAAGTTAAATAAGCAGGATGACAGTATACAGCCTTCACATATTCTCTTCCAAGTTTTGAACGAATCGGTTGTTCCATGTAAGGTTAGAAATACTGCTTCTTGTCCTGCATACAAGTTTCTCAGGAGACAGGTAAGGTGATCTGGTATTCTCATCTCTTTAAGAATTTTCCACAGTTTTGTTGTGATCCACATGGTCAAAGGCTTATATTGAAGAAATAAGCAGATCATCAAAGGAGATAATTCACTATAAAAAAAGAACCCTATATGCCACCATTCATCATTGGATCTTGATTGCCAACTAAGTTCTCAATTAATAACTTGATACTTTAAAATAAATGGAACCCCTGGGATACTTCTTATTAAACACTTACATATATTTATAATAAAATTGTGACCCAAGATTTGATTTTCCCCCAAAATTTGACAAATTACCTTGTCAAAGAAAAAGACTGAAGCTCTCTCTCATCATATAAAATAACCCATGTCTTTGATGACTAATTTTCTTCAGTTTGAACTGAGAAGTTCATATATACATACTCAGATCAGATCAGATCAGTCACTCAGTCATGTCCGACTCTTTGCGACCCCATGAATCGCAGCACGCCAGGCCTCCCTGTACATCACCAACTCCCAGAGTTCACTCAGACTCCCGTCCATCAAGTCCATGATGCCATCCAGCCATCTCATCCTCTGTCGTCCCCTTCTCCTCCTGCCCTCAATCCCTCCCAGCATCAGAGTCTTTTCCAATAAGTCATCTCTTCGCATGAGGTGGCCAAAGTACTGGAGTTTCAGCTTTAGCATCATTCCTTCCAAAGAAATCCCAGGGCTGATCTCCTTCAGAATGGACTGGTTGGATCTCCTTGCAGTCCAAGGGACTCTCAAGAGTCTTCTCCAACACCACAGTTCAAAAGCATCAATTCTTTGGCGCTCAGCCTTCTTCACAGTCCAACTCTCACATCCATACATGACCACAGGAAAAACCATAGCCTTGACTAGATGAACCTTTGTGGGCAAAGTAATGTCTCTGCTTTTGAATATGCTATCTAGGTTGGTCATAACTTTCCTTCCAAGGAGTAAGCGTCTTTTAATTTCATGGCTGCACTCACCATCTGTAGTGATTTTGGAGCCCAGAAAAATAAAGTCTGACACTGTTTCCACTGTTTCCCCATCTATTTCCCATGAAGTGGTGGGACTGGATGCCATGATCTTCATTTTCTGAATGTGGAGCTTTAAGCCAACTTTTTCACTCTCCACTTTCACTTTCATCAAGAGGCTTTTGAGTTCCTCTTCACTTTCTGCCATAAGGGTGGTGTCATCTGCATATCTGAGGTTATTGATATTTCTCCTGGCAATCTTGATTCCAGCTTGTGTTTCTTCCAGTCCAGCGTTTCTCATGATGTACTCTGCATATAAGTTAAATAAACAGGGTGACAATATACAACCTTGACGTACTCCTTTTCCTATTTGGAACCAGTCTGTTGTTCCATGTCCAGTTCTAACTGTTGCTTCCTGACCTGCATACAAATTTCTCAAGAGGCAGATCAGGTGGTCTGGTATTCCCATCTCTTGAAGAATTTTCCACAGTTTATTGTGATCCACACAGTCAAAGGCTTTGGCATAGTCAATAAAGCAGAAATAGATGTTTTTCTGGAACTCTCTTGCTTTTTTGATGATCCAGCAGATGTTGGCAATTTGATCTCTGGTTCCTCTGCCTTTTCTAAAACCAGCTTGAACATCAGGAAGTTCACGGTTCACATATTGCTGAAGCATGGCTTGGAGAATTTTAAGCATTACTTTACTAGCGTGTGAGATGAGTGCAATTGTGCCGTAGTTTGAGCATTCTTTGGCATTGCCTTTCTTTGGTATTGGAATGAAAACTGACCTTTTCCAGTCCTGTGGCCACTGCTGAGTTTTCCAAATTTGCTGGCATATTGAGTGCAGCACTTTCACAGCATCATCTTTCAGGATTTGGAATAGCTCAACTGGAATTCCATCACCTCCACTAGCTTTGTTCGTAGTGATGCTTTCTAAGGCCCACTTGACTTCACATTCCAGGATGTCTGGCTCTAGGTCAGTGATCACACCATCGTGATTATCTGGGTCGTGAAGATCTTTTTTGTACAGTTCTTCTGTGTATTCTTGCCATCTCTTCTTAATAATATCTTCTGCTTCTGTTAGGTCCATACCATTTCTGTGCTTTATCGAGCTCATCTTTGCATGAAATGTTCCTTTGGTATCTCTGATTTTCTTGAAGAGATCTCTAGTCTTTCCCATTCTGTTGTTTTCCTCTATTTCCTTGCATTGATCACTGAAGAAGGCTTTCTTATCTCTTCTTGCTATTCTTTGGAACTCTGCATTCAGATGTTTATATCTTTCCTTTTCTCCTTTGCTTTTCGCTTTTCTTCTTTTCACAGCTATTTGTAAAAACAGATGTAATTCACTAGTAAATTACTTATTGCCTTATTCTTTCCTTTTCCCCAGCACTAAGAGCACCATAAATGACCATCTTTTATAAGTTAAAACATAGTTTAGAACATTTGACTTTTTTTTTTTTTTTAAGAAACAGATTCACATGATCCTGACATAGGTCAAACAATACATGACCAGAAACACAGAAGCGCAATCTTTGTGTTATTACTATTCCCTCTCCAAAGGTAACAGCATCCTGACTTCTAATATAATCTTACATGCTTTTAAATTTTATATAAATAGAATGAATGGGTATATAATTTTTACTGTCTTTTGATCAACATTTGGCTTGATACTCATCCATATTGTTGAAATAGTGGTAGTTCTTCAATAGTTATTCAATGTCATTGTTGTAGAGTTGTAAGAATTTTCCAGAAATTATTCATTTTACATAATTAACAAATATTGATTTACTTTTACAAACACAGACTTATAGATCAATGGAAAAGGACAGAAAGCCCACATACCTATGGTCAATTAACTGATGACAAAGGAGGCAAAAAGATACAATGGAGAAGAGACAATCTTCAATAAGTGGTGCTGGGAAAACTGGACAGTTCCATGTAAAAGAACGAAACTAGAACATTATCCAACACTGTACATAAAAATAAACTCGAAAATGAATTAAAGATCTAAATATAGGACCTGATAGTCTAAAACTCCTAGAGGAAAACATAGGTAGAACACTCTTTGACATAAGTTGCAGCAGTCTATTTTGATCCACTTCCTAGAGTAATGAAAATAAAACAAAAATAAACAAATGGGATCTAGTTCAAATTAAAAGCTTTTACACAGCAAAGGAAACCAATGAAAAGACAACTTACAGAAAGGGAGAGAATATTTGCAAACAAAATAACAGACAAGGGATTAATTTCCAAAATATACAAACAGCTCATGAAGTTCAATATCAAAAACACAAACAATCCTATCAAAACATGGGAAGATCTAAACAGACATTTCTTCAAATAAGATCAGTTGCTCAGTGGTGTCCAACTCTTTGCGACCCCATGAATCACAGCACGCCAGGCCTCCCTGTCCATCACCAACTCCCGGAGTTCACTCAGACTCACGTCCATCGAGTCAGTGATGCCATCCAGCCATCTCATCCTCTGTCATCCCCTTTTCCTCCTACCCCCAATCCCTCCTAGCATCAGAGTCTTTTCCAATGAGTCAACTCTTCCCATGAGGTGGCCAAAGTACTGGAGTTTCAGCTTTAGCATCATTCCTTCCAAAGAAATCCCAGGGCTGATCTCCTTCAGAATGCACTGGTTGGATATCCTTGCAGACCAAGGGACTCTCAAGAGTCTTCTCCAACACCACAGTTCAAAAGCATCAATTCTTTGGCACTCAGCCTTCTTCACAGTCCAACTCTCACATCCATACATGACCACAGGAAAAACCATAGCCTTGACTAGACAGACCTTTGTTGGCAAAGTAATGGCTCTGCTTTTGAATATGCTATCTAGGTTGGTCATAACTTTCCTTCCAAGGAGTGTCTTTTAATTTCGTGGCTGCAGTCACCATCTGTAGTGATTTTGGAGCCCAGAAAACTAAAGTCTGACACTGTTTCCACTGTTTCCCCATCTATTTCCCATGAAGTGGTGGGACTGGATGCCATGATCTTCGTTTTCTGAATGTGGAGCTTTAAGCCAACTTTTTCACTCTCCACTTTCACTTTCATCAAGAGGCTTTTGAGTTCCTCTTCACTTTCTGCCATAAGGGTGGTGTCTGTATATCTGAAGTTATTGATATTTCTCCCAGCAATCTTGATTCCAGTTTGTGTTTCTTTCAGTCCAGCGTTTCTCATGATGTACTCTGCATATAAGTTAAATAAACAGGGTGACAATATACAGCCTTGACGAACTCCTTTTCCTATTTGGAACCAGTCTGTTGTTCCATGTCCAGTTCTAACTGTTGCTTCCTGACCTGCATACAAATTTCTCAAGAGGCAGATCAGGTGGTCTGGTATTCCCATCTCTTGAAGAATTTTCCACAGTTTATTGTCATCCACACAGTCAAAGGCTTTGGCATAGTCAATAAAGCAGAAATAGATGTTTTTCTGGAACTCTCTTGCTTTTTTGATGATCCAGCAGATGTTGGCAATTTGATCTCTGGTTCCTCTGCCTTTTCTAAAACCAGCTTGAACATCAGGAAGTTCACGGTTCACATATTGCTGAAGCATGGCTTGGAGAATTTTAAGCATTACTTTACTAGCGTGTGAGATGAGTGCAATTGTGCCGTAGTTTGAGCATTCTTTGGCATTGCCTTTCTTTGGTATTGGAATGAAAACTGACCTTTTCCAGTCCTGTGGCCACTGCTGAGTTTTCCAAATTTGCTGGCATATTGAGTGCAGCACTTTCACAGCATCATCTTTCAGGATTTGGAATAGCTCAACTGGAATTCCATCACCTCCACTAGCTTTGTTCGTAGTGATGCTTTCTAAGGCCCACTTGACTTCACATTCCAGGATGTCTGGCTCTAGGTCAGTGATCACACCATCGTGATTATCTGGGTCGTGAAGATCTTTTTTGTACAGTTCTTCTGTGTATTCTTGCCATCTCTTCTTAATAATATCTTCTGCTTCTGTTAGGTCCATACCATTTCTGTGCTTTATCGAGCTCATCTTTGCATGAAATGTTCCTTTGGTATCTCTGATTTTCTTGAAGAGATCTCTAGTCTTTCCCATTCTGTTGTTTTCCTCTATTTCCTTGCATTGAACACTGAAGAAGGCTTTCTTATCTCTTCTTGCTATTCTTTGGAACTCTGCATTCAGATGTTTATATCTTTCCTTTTCTCCTTTGCTTTTCGCTTTTCTTCTTTTCACAGCATAGTTTAGAACATTTGACTTTTATATTAAATTTTTATATTAAATTTTTTTAATATAAAAGTCAAATGTTCTAAACTATGTTTTAATTTATAAAAGATGGCCATTTATGGTGCTCTTAGTGCTTGGGAAAAGGAAAGAATAAGAAAATAAGTAATTTACTAGTGAATTACATCTATTTTTCTGAAAAAAAAATAGAAAACTTGAAAAGCTATTAATTTTAGTGCACTGCTAGTTTAATTTTAACATATAAGGCAAAATTAGAGATAAATATAGCACACAAAAATGCCAAAAAGTAGAGAATATTAAAAAAAAAACAATAAAATGTCTATTAGGACCAGTAAAACTAGAGCTCCTCTCTGCCATGCCTACTTTTACCTTGGAAAATGAATTAGACATCGGCTTTAAGAGCTTATAGCTGCATCCTAGGAGAAGGAGAAAAATGGTTTTGGTAAGAAAACAAATCAAGATATTGCTCTATTATAATTAATATTATTTCCATAAAGCACCCTCAAATTTTCTCTTATGAACTATTGAAAGAATACCATACCCAATAACTTTCTTTGATATTTTTGCTATTTTTTTAAAATCCAATCTTTAAATTCTATTATCTCCATGATAAATAATTTGTAGATGTTAAAATGAACGAATCTTAAATGTATGGTTTGGAAATTTTGTTTTCCTTGTGCAGGCATCTGTGAAACTACCACACTTGTCAAATTTATAAATATTGTTTTCATACCAAAAATTTCCCTTTGACCGCTTTGCAATAGACATTCACCAGCAGAGATAAGGACTATTATCATTTATCTCGTGTAATATCAGTCTTGTCTAATGTTGAATTTCTTTTAAATAAAATCTTACAATGTGTATGCTTTTGAGTATCTTCTCCCTAAAATAACAGTCTTAGAGATGTATCCAGACTGTTTAATGTACAAGTTTAAAATTTTTTAAATTTATTACCGAGTTTTATTCCACTGTGTCAATGTACTATGAATGTAACCTCATCTTGGTATCTATTTCTCAGAAGACCTAAATTAACATAGTTGGTACTGGGAGTGGTCTGAGAAACAGATGAAAATGGGGATTTGTAGCTGGCTCATCACCTGGTGGCCAATAAGATTCCACTGCAAATAGTAGGGTTCCCAGGTGGCTCAGTGATAAAGAATCCACCTGCCAATGCAGGAGACACGTGTTCAATTCCTGGCTCAGGATGGAAGGAGGAAATGGCAACCCACTCCAGTATTCTTGCCTGAAAATTTACATGGACAGAAGAGCCTGGCAGGCTACAGTCCATGGGGTCATAAAGAATTGGCTAAGACTTAGTGAGTGATCATGCATTCACACAAGTGGTAGATGGGACACAGGTCCTGGCTTAGTGTAGTTGGCTGATGGCTAAATATTTCATGTGTGGTGATCTGGGAATACAATCTGTTGGAAAGGAATGCTATTGCAGGTGAATGATTCTTTTATTTGAAAGAAAGAGAAGAGAAATTCCTACAAAGAGAGTAGTTGTTTGATTATTGTACGTTGTATTGATGCCTTGAAATAAAAAGAAATTGAAAGCCATTAACTAACAGAAGTTAAAGGTTAGGTGTAAGGATTTAAAAACTCTTTGGTAGTTTTCAAAGAGTTCCTTGTCTCCTGAGTAAGTAGACACAGACAAGCAAGATACTGAAGATCTAACAGAGTTACACAAGTATACCTATAGAATATCTTTCACTTCTGAAACTGTTAGTTACTCAGTAGTGTCTGACTCTTTGAAACCCCATGGACTGTTGCCCGCCAGGCTCCTCCGTCCATGGAATTCTCTAGGCAAGAATACTGAAGTGTGTTGCCATTCCCTTCTCTAGGGGATCTTCTACAGTTACACAGATCCAAAAAAGTACAAACACTCTAGGCATGTGTGTCATGATAAGGTCAGAGCACTGGTAGGGAAAAATTTAAAACCCTGAAATATGGAGTGAGTACATCTGGATAAATGCCCTGGCAGACTTTGATTCTACAGACTCGTGAACATCAGTAAGAGCTTGAACTTTCTCCTGCTCAAGGAGCTTCAGAGGCCTCGCTTCTGCAAGGAAATAGGTCATCTTTTTAGTTCAGTTCAGTTCAGTTCAGTTGCTCAGTTATGTCTGACTCTTTGCAACCCCATGAATCGTAGCACGCTAGGCCTCCCTGTCTATCACCATCTCCTGGAGCTCATTCAGACTCATATCCATCGAGTCGGTGATGCCATCCAGCCATCTCATCCTCTGTCGTCTGCTTCTCCTCCTGCCCCCAATCCCTCCCAGCATCAGAGTCTTTTCCAATGAGTCAACTCTTCGCATGAGGTGGCCAAAGTATTGGAATTTCAGCTTTAGCATCATTCCTTCCAAAGAAATCCCAGGGCTGATCTCCTTCAGAATAGGCCTGGACTAACTTCTCTTGCGCATAATAACTAGAGTAAAAGCCCAGCATAATCCCTGGGATACGCTGGGCCTGATAAAAATGAAAGAGACTATATACTAAAGTAATTGTGAGATTTTACTGTCATGTTCTGGCAGGAGCCATGAGACTATTATTGAAGGGAGTGTTCATGCATTGTTCTCTTCATTCCAAAGGGAATCTTAATGACAGTTATTTTTAATTCTCAGTCAGTTAAATCATGAACTCTGTTTCATTAGTGTCAGTTTCTGGAGATTTACCTTGCCTCTTTATTTAGAACATCTTTGCCTGGTTCTCTGTTGATGCTCTGTGTTGGTCTGTAAACATTACACCATGCAGGCACCTCCGCCAGTCTTCACAGATTGGCCTTGCACAGGAGGGGGTTCTCACCCATAAACCTGAACAGAGGTTCTGGAGACCTCTGCCAATGGTTTCCCTCCTCAGGAGGAAGCATGCCTCTTGGCAGTGATTTTTGTTTTCTCACTCTGTGGACAGATCGTGGTAGGGTATGTGGTGAAGCTTTGGCATCTAGAAGCCCAAACTGCCATCTCAATTGTCCCCCAGCACCTGGACTCTATCAGAACCATCACATCTCCTGCCTGGTGAGATAAGGACTAGTTCTTTGGGAATCCTATGTGAAGTTGGGATGCTAGATTCATAAATTGACTCTTTTCCTTTACAGGTGGAAGCTGAGAGCTGGAATCTTTTATCCACTCATTCTGTGCTGAGTTATGGAGAATCAATTATATAACTGGCCCAGCTAACTGCCTCTGTCTTCCCCCAGACAGCCAGACTGTGACAGACCTGTCAGAGCTTCAAGACTAGCAAGACCTGAATCTCCTTGCCTGATTTGGTGAGTCTGGTTTTTCATCCTCCAGGGGTAAAAGAGATTTTCAATTGGTTTCAGAGTTCTCACAAAGAAAATCTGTCCACAAATTGCTGTTAAATTGGTGTGTTTGTTGGAGAGCAATGGTCCAGGGATTCCTCCTCTCATGTTACTCAGTCACTTTTAGCATCAAGTAGTGAGGTAAGCTGTGACGTGAATGAGTCTTGAAAACATCGAAGAGAAACTAGTCTAAAAAGACCACATCCTTGCTTCCCTCTCACTCCCGGCTCTAGGCAACCATTAGTCTACTCTACTTCTAAGGGTTTGCCTATAAAGGACATTTCATACAAGTGGACTCATGTAAGGTGTAGTTTTTAGTGATTCATTTCTTTAACTTAGCCAAATGTTTTCAAGATTCATACATAGTGTAGCATATGCCAGTACCTGATTCATTTTTACTGCCAAATAATACTCCATTGTATGGATATAGCATGTTTTATTTATCCATTCACTAGTTGATGAACATTTGGGTTGTTTTAACATTTTTAGTAGTATGATGAAAGCTGCTACAATCATTTTAGTATAACTTTGGAAGTGTACACGTGCCTTAATTTCTTTTGAGGATGTATTTGGAATGAAGTAACTAGTGCACATGGTAATTCTATATTTAACATTTTTGAGGAACTGCCAAAATTTTCTCCAAAATGTTTACACCATTTTGTATTCCATCAGCAGTATATGAGGGTTCCAATTATTCCACATCCTTGTCAATCCTTGTTATTTGTCACCTTTTTGATTATAGCCATCTTAGAGAAATAATCATAATTTTTACGGGACAATTTTAGGTATAGTATAAAACTGTTTCACTGGTAATTTTTTATGACCATTCTGGTCAATAATATGTTATAGGTTATTTTGACATTTGTGAACTACTAAGCATGAATGGGGCTTCCCTGGTGGCTCAGACGTTAAAGCGTCTGACTGCAATGTGGGAGACATGGATTCTATCCCTGGGTCAGGAAGATTCCCCTGGAGAAGGAAATGGCAACCCACTCCAGTATTCTTGCTTGGAGAATCCCATGGACAGAGGAGCCTGGTGGGCTGCAGCCCATGGGGTCGCAAAGAGTCGGACACGACTGAGCGACTTCACTTTCGCTTTTCACTTTCATGCATTGGAGAAGGAAATGCCAACCACTTCAGACACGACTGAAGTGACTTAGCAGCAGCACAGTTTAAAGAAACAGGCTACCAACATGCTGTAAAGAATCTGAGCATTGAGTTTTAACAGCATCACTCTGGATGAACTTGAGGATGCACTGAATGCAGAAAAAAATCTATATGCTTCTTTAGGAGTAATTTCAAAACTATTGCCTAGAACAAGAAGAAATATTTAGTCTCTTGAATTGGGGAAGAATACTTAAGATTAGCCATCAATAAGTTTGGGATTCTGAATTCAGCAAGAAATGCCCCCTTCCCCTTAACAGTAACAAGCAAATGTTAATTTGCTTACAATTGCAGTAAAAATTGCAAGCTTAAAAGACAATTGAACCATAGTTTAAGCACTTGGAAAAAACAAGTTACATGGTATATTACATAAAATTTTAAAAATGTGCTAATACTTTTATTTCCTTGGGTTTGAAAGTCAACTGTGCATACAAATGGAATTTCTTAGAGCATTTGAATTCAAGGCTGCTCTATGTAGTTCTATTGAAATTGCCCTTCTATTGTTTTTTCCCTTTGGTATCTTATGTTCAATCTAGCATTTTATATTTATGATCCTGTCAAATATAATTTTTTATTCTTACATTTTCTCTCATTGGTTCAAATTCTTTCAATCATTATTTGTTCAGGGTGTCTCATTTAACAATAGTATAAATGACTGTCATTTATACAAATTGATACAAATGATACAAATCATTATATAAATGACAGTCATTTATAAATGAGTATAAATGATAGTATTATGACTGTCATTAACAACCCATTTCAATTAAAGTAATATCTTAACAGTAATCACCATGTTTTTATATTTATTTCTTCACTAACAAATATATATTGCCTGTATCATAAAGTATTTAATGATTTTTATATGTATATTTTGCTGAGATCACTAATTATCATATGTTATAACAGCATTGTATAAATTTTAAATATATTATCATTAATTTTTATGCATCAGTTATGATTTTAAAATAAGAAAGTAACTCCATGTATTGCATATGTATTCAAATTATATTTGCATTATATTTGAAAGCTGGATTACTTATACAATTCTAAAATCTAAAAGTTCTATGTGGAGCTAACATTTTGGAACCTTAATTTTTTCATGGCCTCTTGCATTTTCTGATTTCTCAAGGTGTATATAATAGGATTCAATAAGGGTGTGATAACAGTGTAAAATACAGCAAGGACTTTATTGCTGGCAAAACTCTTGAAAGGCCAGGCATAGATGAAGATACACGGCCCAAAGAACAGACTGACCACAGTGATGTGGGCAGACAGTGTGGACAGGGCTTTGGAGAGGCCTCCAGATGATCTTCGTTGCACAGTGGCCAGGATGACCGCGTAGGAGACAAGCAGGAGGAGGAAACAGATGAGTGACAGCAGCCCACTGTCAGCAATGACAAACAGTTCCAGGGTGTATGTTTCCACACATGCAAGCTTAATCACAAGGGGAAGGTCACAGAATATATTGTCTATGATGTGGGGGCCACAGAAAGGCAAGTTTACTGTTAATACCATCTGACTCATGGTGTGTGTAAAACCAATTGTCCATGAAAGTATAACAGACCTGTTCAGCAACCTGTGGTTCATGATTTTCCTGTAGTGCAGGGGTTTACATACGGCCACATATCTGTCAAAAGCCATGGCTATCAGAAGAGTCATCTCAGCACCTCCAAACAAGTGCATAAAGAACATCTGAGCCATGCATCCCCATATAGAGATGGTCTTGTGTTCAGTGAGCAAGTCTCTGATCATCTTGGGTGTGGTGACTGTGGAGAGACACATGTCCAAAAAGGAGAGGTTTCCAAGGAGGAAGTACATGGGAGAATGAAGGGTGGAACTGCATGTCACTGTGACCATAATGAGCGCATTTCCCAGCACAGTAGCCCCATAGATCAAGGAGAATGTCACGAAGAAGACAATCTGAAGTTCCCATGCTGCAGAAAATCCTTGTAAAATAAACTCAGTCACTACAGATCCATTTTTCAGATCCATTTATTCAACACAGGAAGATTCCAGATGTTCTTTATATACAAAGAGAATTTTTTTAAAAAGACACAGTTAGCACTGTCATGGGGTCGCAGAGTCAGACACGACTTATCAAATGAACTTCAACAAAAACACCAATATTTTTTGATTTCTATTTGATGAGTAACTATTGGTGATATGAGAATAGTCTTAAATCTCAGATCTTAATTGGAGCTGTTTTCTCAAATCCTTTTATCATCATTATTCAGTGAAGAGTTTGTGTGTTGTGTGCAAATGGTATGTTGTGGTTTAGAAGTAAATAGTGAAATGATTCAATCCTAATGTATAGATATTGCTTTGGTTGCAATATATCACACTAAATTTTCTTTGCTGAGCTTTTTAGATGTCATTCTTAGGATGTATGGTGATCAAAATTAATTATAATTATATGATCACTACGTGATAAGCTGTGTTGTATTTCACATATGTTAACAAGCTTTACTGTTATGAGCATAACAATCCCATTATTATAATTATCCTAATTTTATATTAAAGGAAATTTGGCATAGATATTTTAAATGACTTACTCACACCAGAATCTGGGCTTGTAGCAAAACACCATATTCCCTCCAAACATAAAGGAATGTATGTTTATGGTCAAATTATTAAATATTGATTGAATTAATATGCTTCATTTATATGAACATAACAGATATGATTCAACAAGTATTTGTAATCCTTCTATGTAATTAAATGCATTTTTTTTTCTTATACAAAAGGAATCAGAACCTGGTATCTCAGGAGTTTACCATCTAGAGATTAATTATCAATCAAAAATTAGCAATGAGACATGTAAGAAAATATTTAATTTAGCACATGATTTGTGAAAAATGTTGTAAGATTTTTTTAAAATCGGCAATCAATTCCAAGTGTCACTTTTAAGACACAGCTTCAAGCTTGTTTGTTTTTATCTTCAAACCATTTTAAAAAGTAAAAATTAAAAAAAAAAGTACTCATGGTCAGTAAATAAAAAGGACAAGGCATAAAGACTGAAGATTTATAAGAAGAAAAGAATTGATAACAGTGAGTAGAAACAGTGGTGTATTTGGAAAAGTGACTGAATTAAGTTTTAAAGATGCTTAGGAAATGTTTGTTTTCCAATGACCTGTAAATCTATCCTTGTTTTCAGCTCTGCTCGGTCTCTTGTCGAAACATCTTATCACTGTTATCCAAACTTAATTATCTCAATTGTTATCTTACCTCCGATATTTTTAAGAAATAGTCAGTGTCTACAAACTAGGGGAAATAAAAGTGAAAAGTGATGTAGTTCCTGTAGGTCAACCTCCAGGAGTGTACAGAGTGGAGGCTAAATGGTGTACTGTGGGCCGGGAGGGGCATGCAGAGGACAGTCTCCACACCATGCCTTCTCTAACGATCGTGTTACATGACTATCATGAGAGTGACCAGAAATATTGCTGTTGAGACTTTTGTGACAGAAATTGCAATAACTGCATGCACTTTGGGGAAGTGACATGGCTTGATAACTGTTAGAAAATAATGAATATGCCAGCTATAATTTGGGAACCAATACCCTTGACTTTTATTTCCCACAATAAAGTAAAAACAGAAAAACTTGCAAATGAAATTAATTTAGTTAAACATAATTGATTAAGAAAGATTTATTTTGGCCTTTTATTTCAGAGGGAAAGCTGGAATTTACTGTGTTGATGACTTTTCCTGCATTTCTGTCTCTTATTCCTCTCTTTCATTTTTAAGCAAGCTTTCTCAAAATATTTATTTGGACACGACTGAAGCGACTTAGCAGCAGCAGCACTTAGTATACCTGCTTCTATATTATGAAGGTAAAAAGACTATACAAATGAAAAGAAATAAGTTATCATATAGGTTAGACAAAAATCCTATCAATGAAGAAAATTGTCTTCCTCTTAAATAATTGCACATTTTGTTTTAGTTACCTTTAATCAATTTATGATGCACTTTGCAGGAATTTGAAGACAAAATCACAGTATATTAGAGTTAGGATGGAATTTTGTAATTATTTATTCTCTTTAGTAAATGAAAAATCAAGACCCCCGAAATTAATTAAATTTTCCCAAGTCTTAGAGGTAGGACAACCCGGACTAAATATAGTGATTATTAGGTGAGATGGTGTATGTATAAGCTCATGGCTGGACACAGAATGGGCACAGAGAGGGCATGTGTTGAATCTGAGTTACTCATATAAATCCTATATAATCCTGAGACTTTTCCATATAAATCTCTATTAGGAAAGGAAGGAGTCAAGACTTGTTTTAGTAAATTGTTGAAAATAAATATTTCTACTCTTGCTCATGTGTATATAAAACATAAATTACTTAATATAACAAAAAAGAAGGGGGTAGCAGAGGATGAGATTGTTAAATAGCATCACCAAATCAACGGACATGAATCTGAGCAAATTTCAGGAGACAGTGAAGGACACGGGAGACCTGTGTGCTGTGTGCGACAGGGTCACAAAAGTCAGACACAACTTAGCAGCTGAACAACAAACACTACAAGCAAAACTAACTCAAATAAATGTTTTCTTCATGTTCATTATAGACATTTAAATAAACTAAGCATAATTTCTACCTTGACTAATTTCACCTTTTTCTAAAACTATACATATGTATCTTAAAATACAGATGAAACTGAAAAATATGCTTAATAATAGAAGCTGGACACAAAAGACTATATGCTTTGTAACTTCATTTATATTAACTGTCTAGAAAAAGCAAATCTATGAAAAAAGAATGCATATTAGTGGCCCTTCAGCTTGGGATCGATTGGAGATGGGCGTGAGTTTTCTTTTTGCAGTGGTGAAAATGATTTAAAATAAGATTGTGTAAAATAAGATTGTGGTGATCCTTGCACAGCTATGTGAATAGAATAATAATCATTAAAATGTGTATTAAATGGGTGATTTTATATTAGGTGATTATATTTAATAAAACTGTTATGCATTTTTGCTTTTATTATTAAATTAAAATTGTCTTTAATATTTTAATTTAGTGTTTTTAAATAGGGAGTACTGTCCAGCTGCTTGTCCTCAAATATATTTTACCAGGAGACAATTATTGTCACACTGCAATCTCGTACAATCTAGCTTTAAACTTTTCTTAAAGTCTCCTATTTAAATTTATTGTTTTGAATGACATCTGTTTGGAAGCTTGCTCTTCTCTATTTTGTTAAATAGTTTTCTTGATTATTATTACTATTTTGAACACTCATAATGAGATTCCTGAAGTATTCACTTTTTCCTTTATTCTCCTGAAGATGAACATTCTGTAAGGGCTTATTTGTCTTTATTCTTTAAAATGCCCTATGTATATATGGAATAACCATACGTTTCAAACGGTGATTTTCTAAATATCTAGTTCTAAATACCTAAATATCTAGTTCATTAATTCTCCCTTGCCAGCTTCTTTTCCAACTGTAATTATGATATTCTTATTTATATATCCTGGGTATACCTGAAATTTATTAAAAGAAATCTATCCCTATACTGCAAAAAATAATATGAGTTTCTAGCTTTTCCACTATTTTCAATGATAGTATGAATTATCTGGATGCTCAGGAATTTATGTTTCTTACTTTTATTCATCATTCTTAATCACTTACCATATACCACCAACTTTATTTGCAATATCATTTTGAGAGCATATACCTTTTAAATTTTCATGGAAATTGTTGATTATAGTCCATTGTAAAATAAGTATATAATTCCATGTCTTGAAAACTGTAGTATTTTCCTTCCAGTCAACACAGAATTAATTAAAATGCCATCTTCAGTGTACTAAATTTGTAATGAATTAACCCTCTATAATGTTTTCACTTACTTGCTGTAAAGGCGCATTATGAGAAACATATGTGTTCAAGACGTTATTCGAAATTAGAAATCTAATTTTCACTCTCTGTGATGCCCTTCATGTGGTTCTGGATACTGTTTTCTGCATCTTTTATAAAGATGTGAACCACTTTGGAGGCAGATTTTTTTGGAGCCCTGGGAATCCAAATTTCAGTGGGAGTAGTTAAAACGTTGGGGCTGCTGTGATAGCATGATCAAGAGAGATGTTCACTCTTAATTTCTGGTCCTGTAATATGCTTTGCTTTCCTTGAGCATTGGAATGATTAAAATAGTCATGAGAGTATTGGGTTTTTGTGATATAATAAGTGCAGACAGCTTTGATTTAATGGACGCTTCCTTTTCCTCACATTATTCCCAAGCTACAGTCTTAGCTTCCTTCTAACAAGTTTGTGGTATTATTTCAGATAAATAATCTCTAGACTTTTCTGACCATTACATCTTTAATAGAAAAATTGATCTATACATGTTACATGCTTACTCCTAAAAGTGCATATTATGTGCACATTAATATATTTAGGAAATAGAAAATTGTAAAGATATACTAAGAATAATTCAAATTAAATTACTTCAAACATCATATTATACATTAATGTTACAGCTAATTGTTTTATGGTCATTAAAATACTAATATTTTTTCAAATTTATTTACCTTGCTATGAGAGTTTCAGAGAATATATGGCAAAATATGTTTTCATTGTCATTGCCCTTTTTACTGTAAAATCTTACAGTAAATTATTCTTTTAAAAGAGTTTGCTTTTACAGTTTATCATATTGATCATCCTAATGTACTTTGCATAGCAGGCTTCACAGTCCATTTCAATAACTTGCCAACAATGTCGTGAGTAACTTTCAAATTGGTTGACATATCTGTATCTTATCTGCAAGTTCTTATTTAATTCCAGTCAAATTCACTATTCAACCAAGGGCTTACTGTAGATTTTTGTCATAGACTAGCTTTTATTATGAGTCAGTACTATTGATGAGAATTTGTATGTACAAGTGTTAAAATCTTTCAACTCTTATATGAGGCAAAACTCCTCCCAAGACATAATTTATTCTATCACTTAATTTGCAGATAATTAGAAATAGATTCTGTGTGCTTTTCAATAGCATTTGCTGATAAGGAATATATTTTATTTATTGTCATACTGCTCATCTTAGTCATTTTTATAGAATGGCAGAAAATACAAGTAATTTCTCTGTGGAATATGGCTTTTGTTCTTTTGGTATTAGTAAGAAATGGAAACACTTTTTACTACATTTAGTTAAAATTTAAAGCCTTCCATTGGTTATCATTGACTATTAATATTGCAAATAAAATTGCAGAGGTTTATTTTATGTTTTATATATTTAGCTTTTAGTGTTTTACTAATTTTGATGACTAGCTAATTTATCAAGGTACAAATATATATTGTCACATTCATTGTTAATAAAGATGGGAGTAAATCCGTGTTGTGAAATAATTTTTCTTAACTTTAAATATTTTGGCCAGTTTACTGTCAGTTCTGTATTCCATTGTTCTTTTATTAAAACTTTGTGATTTAGCTAAGAAAAAGTTCATATTGTGGGTATAATTATCAGTTCTGTCATTTTATAATCATTTACATGAATTTTAAAAACAAGAATGATCTTCAATCCAAGGTTTATTCACAGAAACATTTTTAAAGCCCTAATGAAGTTGTGGAGGATGAATTGAGCTAAAATAAGATAATATAATCTTTAAGTAGTCCCTCTCCTTTACTTTAGCACACCTAAGCTATTATACAGAGAGATAGCTATTTGTTGAATAACAATTTATTCAAAGCAAATGACCTTGAAGAGAACTGCTTTTGATCCCCCTCTGTCTTTGGTTAACTCACATTTTCTCCAGAAACTTTAAATGTCATATATCATGACCAGGCAACACACAGATTAATTGAGTACCTAAAATAATCTGTGTAGTAAATAATAACAAAACTTACTTATCATTTAATATTAAAAGACATAAATAGATATTCTCATTTTTTGTACCTAATTTAATGATAACAGTTAGCTTAAAATGCATGTACCCTGCTTAAAACAATGGGTTTGAATAACTTTTTAAAATAACTGGGACTACCCAGAGGGATGGTATGGGGAGGGAGGAGGGAGGAGGGTTCAAGATGGGGAACACATGTAAACCTGTGGCAGATTCATTTCAATATATGGCAAAACCAATACAATATTGTAAAGTTAAAAAATAAAATAAAATAACTGCTTAATTCAAGCTTCTCTTTTGTTTCAACTATGAATTCTGACCCAATAAAATATTCCTCCAGATTCCTCATTACTTATATAATATCCTTTATTCTTGATTAAATATGCACCCTAAGTTACTGGTCAGGGTAAAATTCTGTGATTCTCGATACATGCCTTCTCTCTTCTCAAATGTTTAATACTCTCAATCTATCTTTATTTAAACTACCAAGGAACAACAGTTGTCTTAGCCTAAAGATTTATACACATCAAGGCATTCACCCTCTTTTCTCCAAATGGAAAGACAAAATTCTGTAGATTACTATGTTCATCTCAGTGAGGTATTGGTATTTTCTCTAATTTAATCATAATCCCACATGAATATCCCATATCTTAGAGACAAAATTCTAAAGTTAACCTCCAACAACTCCTTGATAATGAACAACAACAAAAAATTGAAATCTGTCAACAAATACTATACATACACAATGACCATAAATATTTTAGGAAGAAAACAGTCTTAGTTTCTATAATCATCTTTCTACTAATGTTAAACTATTATAACATTTATTTATGGCTATCTTCTTTTACTACTAATCGCATTCTTCTTTTGTCTTCATCCAAGATCTCCATTGATGGTGATTCTTTTCTTGGTGGAGTGAATCAAATTCTAATTTGTATTAGGTTGTGTAATTTTCATACCTTTACTACTTGATATGCAAATACTGTGAGGCACCACAGAGAATCACATGAGTTTCAAACATGATTTTTCCTACCCTGCTGTGTACCAGTAGTATTAGTACACCTTGCTCAATGGGTCAACCTTCTTAGTTGTTTTAATAAACTTTTTTCATTGAATTAGAGGCATAAGGAAACAGAAATTGTTGGTTTCTTTTTACTTTCAGATCAAAGGAAAATCATTTTAACCTTTTGTTGGGAAGATTTAATTACTGGGAACTATGACATGTAAAAGAGAGGACAGGAAACAAAAATCTATGAATACTAATTAAAATTTAGATAAAAATATTTTTAGTTATAAAAGCATAGATTTTGTAGTTACTTGTCGGATCTGATTCTAGGTCTAGTACTTAACAATTTCTGTGACAAGTTTGTTAAATTTTATAATGTGCAGTTTTCTGGTGATAAATATAAATAATATTCTCTATCTTCATTGTGTGAGGTTAAGAGTAAATGCATGCAAAGTGCCTTAGACACGGTTAGAACTCAACCAACAGTATTTTAAAATCTAAGAATTTGTAGAAAAATTTAAAATTACAACATAAATGGATGAAAATATGTTGGAATGATTTGCGCTTGGATGTACAATTCAGAATGCTTTGTTGCATGTATCCTTGTGTAGGGAGAAGTAATAATTTCCCAAAATATGACTTATGTTCAGTGTAAAATCTTATATCTGTGTCCCTGGATGATGATTACAATGACAACAACAATGATGATGCCTTTGATGATTGTAATATTTAAGTTAAAAGGCTGATCTGGAACTCACATTCTTGGTCTTTATTTTTATTATTGCTTTCTTCATGTCTTTATTCCTAAATGAGTAAATGATTGGATTTAAAAAGGGAGTGAAAATTGTATAAAACACAGAGAAGATCTTATCTATGAAAACATGGCTGAATGGCCATATATAGATAAAGAGGCAAGGTCCAAAGAATAATACCACCACGGTGATGTGGGCTGAAAGAGTGGACATGGCCTTGGAATATCCACCGGAGGAGTGATGATGGACTGTTATCAGGATGATGCTATAGGAAATGAACAGAAATATGAAACAGAACAAAGAAAGCAGTCCACTAAATGCGATGACTAATAGGTCTAAGACATAGGTGTCAGTGCAGGCCAGTTTGATCACCTGAGGCAGGTCACAAAAAAAACTATCCACAACATTGGGACCACAGAATGGTAAAGTCACTATAAAAACTATTTGGCTAACAGAATGCACAAACCCAGTAGTCCAGGAGAAAAGTGCAAGTCTGATGCAAATACGGTGGCTCATAATGTTTTTGTAATGAAGGGGTTTGCATATGGCAATTAATCTATCAATTGCCATGGCTACAAGCAACATCATCTCACTTCCACCTAAAAGGTGAAGGAAAAAAATCTGGGCCATGCATCCTTCATAAGAAATGGCCTTATTTTCACTAATTAAGTCACCAATCATTTTAGGAGTAGCAAAGGAAGCCAGAGACATATCAATAAAGGACAGGTTGACCAGTAGGAAGTACATTGGAGACTGTAATTGAGGGTCCAATTTCACTACCAAGATAATAATGAGGTTACTTAATAAAATGGCTATGTAAATAATGGAAAAAAAGAAGAAAAAGAAAATCTGTAACTCATGAGACTCAGTGAGTCCCAGCAAAATAAATTCAGCCACTACAGAGTGATTTTGTTTTTCCATTTGTTTGGCTGTTGGCAAATGTTACCTAAAACAAAATCAAAATAGAAAGTCTGTTAGTTGAATTTGAAAGATAAGTGCATAGTCACTTAACTTTTTTTCTTAAAATTCACTGAAATGCTTAAAAAGGATACAAAAGAATTAACACTAAATCCAGTTTTTTTTGAAAGAGATAGACACAATTTCTTAACAAAAATTATGAGGAATATCTGCCATAAACCCAAAATGTTTGAAGAAAATTGAAACTATCAATATGTAACTCATATTTGGGCTTAACAAAAGTGATTATCTCAGCTGGTGAGAGAATATGCAAGCTCCTTGCCATTTTTTTTTAGATTTTGAGAAATGGATTTATTCATCCTCCATAGACGAAAAAACAAGGTCTACCATCTTGAACTCTAATAATAGTAAGGGTCATGTAAGTGAATGACTTCCCTGGTGGCTCAGACGGTAAAGCGCCTGTCTACAATATGGGAGACCCAGGTTTGATCCCTGGGTTGGGAAGATCCCCTGGAGAAGGAAATGTCAATCCACTCCAGTACTATTGCCTGGAAAATCCCAAGGACAGAGGAGCCTGGTAGGCTACAGTCCATGGGGTGGCAAAGAGTTGGACACGACTGAGGGACTTCACTTTCTTTCTTTCACTTTCAAGTGAAAGAAAGGCCAAATGGTCTTCTAATTATAAGCAGGACTAAGAGAAATGAAACTGGGTAACTGGAGCATAGAGCATTAGCAATCTAGAAGTCGTTCTGTAGTTGCTGCTGAAAGTCAGGTGAACAGAGAGATAATAAACACTATCAGTCTTTGAGACAAATGGATCTATGGTTGACAAATTGAGATAGCTTCCCATCTTATTTTTTTCTGAGATGGAAGAAGTGTCCAAATATTTGAGTCTTCTCCCACAGGCTCTGATTTCCTCTGGGCCTATGAATTTAGTAGATTGGGAAGTTCACTGCAGAGACAGTCTAAATGGATGCTTGCTGCTGGCTTATAGATCCCTGATAAACAAAAGGAAATCTGTTTATCAGGGAACACATCCATATTACTCTGGATGTATAAAGCAAACCTTTGTGGAATGACATGCATTTACACATGAATAATGCTAGCCAGAATTTTTGAAACAAAATAATGAGGAAGATATACCAGGTATCTAAGAAGAGATAGTAACACAACGCATTGCTTTTAAGATATCTGGAAAAAAAAGAAAAAAAAAACACACAGAAGAGTTTCTAGCTGAGCAAAGAAAAATATTTTTAAATATTTTAAGAATCCAGAAAAGTAAAAAATACTATAATAAAGATCTTCATCCTGTTTTCAGAATTAACAGGTATGTGCATTTTTATCATTTTGCTTCAAACATTTTAAATAAAATAAATAATACTGGCAGAGGTAAAGTTCACTTATCATCTTACTAGTTTGTGTATGATATGAAAATGAATAAGTGATATCCTGTCATAACAACATTCTGCAAATGATTTTATTTTTACTGACAAACTGATATTCTAAGATTGTACAATATACTTGTACATATCTATTTACATGTGAAAAACTTTTTCAAGATTACATTACCAGAAGCACAATTACTAGTCATTTTCAACTAATCAAATAATGCAAAATTCTCAATAAAGATTTATATAAATACTACTTTGCACAAATATTGGTATTTTTTTAGCTCTCATTCTGACCACCTGATTTTATTGTAGGAATGCAAAAATGGTTCAATACTAGAAAGTCACTTTATATAATTAACAAAATTAAAAAGTTAGGCAAGGAACAATTTACAAGTAATGACAAAATAAGCATCTAATAAATATTAGATTCATGAATTGTAAAATATGCCATTTGTCTTTAAGTTCATATATATATTCATGTACTCCCAATCTGAATTCAAGTAGGAGTTTTTGGAAAATTGACACGTTAATTCTAAAAGGTATATTGATTTACAAAAGATCAAGATGAGCCAAGGCTGTTTTGAAGAATAAAGCTAGAAGATTTATACTGCCAAGACCTACTTATAAAGCCATAAAAGACAGTTTAATTTTGGCTCAAGGATACAAGAATAAACCAAACAAATCACAGAACAAATCTAAAAAGAAATCAAAATTTGCATAGAAACGAATGAAAATGAAAACACAACAACCCAAAACCTGTGGGACACTGTAAAAGCAGTCCTAAGGAGAAAGTTCATAGCAATACAGGGATACCTCAAGAAACAAGAAAAAAGTCAAATAAATAACCTAACTCTACACCTAAAGCAACTAGAAAAGGAAGAAATGAAGAACCCCAGGGTTAGTAGAAGGAAAGAAATCTTAAAAATTAGAGCAGAAATAAATGCAAAAGAAACAAAAGAGACCATAGCAAAAATCAACAAAGCCAAAAGCTGGTTCTTTGAAAGGATAAATAAAATTGACAAACCATTAGCCAGACTCATCAAGAAACAAAGGGAGAAAAATCAAATCAATAAAATTAGAAATGAAAATGGAGAGATCACAACAGACAACACAGAAATACAAAGGGTCATAAGAGACTACTATCAACAATTATATGCCAATAAAATGGATAACGTGGAAGAAATGGACAAATTTTTAGAAAAGTACAACTTTCTAAAACTTGACCAGGAAGAAATAGAAAATCTTAACGGACCCATCACAAGCACGGAAATTGAAACTGGAATCAAAAACCTTCCAGCAAACAAAAGCCCAGGTCCAAATGGCTTCACAGCTGAATTCTACCAAAAATTTAGAGAAGAGCTAACACCTATCCTGCTCAAACTCTTCCAGAAAATTGCAGAGGAAGGTAAACTTCCAAACTCATTCTATGAGGCCACCATCACCCTAATACCAAAACCTGACAAAGATGCCACAAAAAAAGAAAACTACAGGCCAATATCCCTGATGAACATAGATGCAAAAATCCTTAACAAAATTCTAGCAATCAGAATCCAACAACACATTAAAAAGATCATACACCATGACCAAGTGGGCTTTATCCCAGGGATGCAAGGATTCTTCAATATCCGCAAATCAATCAATGTAATACACCACATAAACAAATTGAAAAATAAAAACCATATGATTATCTCAATAGATGCAGAGAAAGCCTTTGACAAAATTCAACATCCATTTATGATAAAAACTCTCCAGAAAGCAGGAATAGAAGGAACATACCTCAACATAATAAAAGCTATCTATGACAAACCCACAGCAAACATTATCCTCAATGGTGAAAAATTGAAAGCATTTCCTCTAAAGTCAGGAACAAGACAAGGGTGCCCACTTTCACCATTACTATTCAACATAGTTTTGGAAGTTTTGGCCACAGCAATCAGAGCAGAAAAAGAAATAAAAGGAATCCAAATTGGAAAAGAAGAAGTAAAACTCTCACTATTTGCAGATGACATGATCCTCTACATAGAAAACCCTAAAGACTCCACCAGAAAATTACTAGAACTAATCAATGACTACAGTAAAGTTGCAGGATATAAAATCAACACACAGAAATCCCTTGCATTCCTATACACTAATAATGAGAAAACAGAAAGAGAAATTAAGGAAACAATTCCATTCACCATTGCAACGGAAAGAACAAAATACTTAGGAATATATCTACCTAAAGAAACAAATGACCTATATATAGAAAACTATAAAACACTGGTGAAAGAAATCAAAGAGGACACTAATAGATGGAGAAATATACCATGTTCATGGATTGGGAGAATCAATATAGTGAAAATGAGTATACTACCCAAAGCAATTTATAGATTCAATGCAATCCCTATCAAGCTACCAACAGTATTCTTCACAGAGCTAGAACAAATAATTTCACAATTTGTATGGAAATACAAAAAACCTCAAATAGCCAAAGCGATCTTGAGAAAGAAGAATGGAATTGGAGGAATCAACCTACCTGACTTCAGGCTCTACTACAAAGCCACAGTTATCAAGACAGTATGGTACTGGCACAAAGACAGAAATATAGATCAATGGAACAAAATAGAAAGCCCAGAGATAAATCCACGCACATATGGACACCTTATCTTTGACAAAGGAGGCAAGAATATACAATGGATTAAAGACAATCTCTTTAACAAGTGGTGCTGGGATATCTGGTCAACCACTTGTAAAAGAATGAAACTAGAACACTTTCTAACACCATACACAAAAATAAACTCAAAATGGATTAAAGATCTAAACGTAAGACCAGAAACTATAAAACTCCTAGAGGAGAACATAGGCAAAACACTCTCCGACATACATCACAGCAGGATCCTCTATGACCCACCTCCCAGAATATTGGAAATAAAAACAAAAATAAACAAATGGGGCCTAATTAACCTTAAAAGCTTCTGCACATCAAAGGAAACTATTAGAAAGGTGAAAAGGCAGCCTTCAGAATGGGAGAACATAATAGCAAATGAAGCAACTGACAAACAACTAATCTCAAAAATATACAAGCAACTCCTACAGTTCAACCCCAGAAAAATAAATGACCCAATCAAAAAAATGGGCCAAAGAACTAAATAGACATTTCTCCAAAGAAGACGTACAGAGGGCTAACAAACACATGAAAAGATGCTCAACATCACTCATTATCAGAGAAATGCAAATCAAAACCACAATGAGGTACCATTTCACGCCAGTCAGAATGGCTGCTATCCAAAAGTCTACAAGTAATAAATGCTGGAGAGGGTGTGGAGAAAAGGGAACCCTCTTACACTGTTGGTGGGAATGCAAACTAGTACAGCCACTATGGAGAACAGTGTGGAGATTCCTTAAAAAACTGGAAATAGAACTGCCTTATGATCCAGCAATCCCACTGCTGGACATACACACTGAGGAAACCAGAAGGGAAAGAGATACGTGTACCCCAGTTTTCATCACAGCACTGTTTATAATAGCCAAGACATGGAAGCAACCTAGATGTCCATCAGCAGATGAATGGATAAGAAAGCAGTGGTACATATACACAATGGAGTATTACTCAGCCTTTAAAAAGAATACATTTGAATCAGTTCTAATGAGGTGGATGAAACTGGAACCTATTATACAGAGTGAAGTAAGCCAGAAAGAAAAATACCAATACAGTATACTAACGCATATATATGGAATTTAGAAAGATGCTAACAATAACCCTGTGTACGAGACAGCAAAAGAGACACTGATGTATAGAACAGTCTTATGGACTCTGTGGGAGAGGAAGAGGGTGGGAAGATTTGGGAGAATGGCATTGAAACATGTAAAATATCATGTATGAAACGAGTTGCCAGTCCAGGTTCGATGCACGATACTGGATGCTTGGGGCTAGTGCACTGGGATGACCCAGAGGGATGGTATGGGGAGGGAGAAGGGAGGAGGGTTCAGGATGGGGAACACATGTATACCTGTGGTGGATTCATTTTGATATTTGGCAAAACTAATACAGTTTTGTAAAGTTTAAAAATAAAATAAAATTGTAGCTGGAAAAAATAAAAAAATAAAAATAAATACATTTGTGTTGCTTTAAAAAAAAAAAAAGAAACCAATGAAATATCAGAAATGACAGCGACCTATAACATAGTAAAGCACATTTGTGGAGAAACAACATAACTCTTTACTGATGAGCCAGTATGTAATAAGTAGCTGGTGCTGGTGGCTCTGTTTTGGGAAAGAGGACCTTTCTAATGTCAGAATTCCACATTATCAATAAATGCCAGTCGTTGGCTTAATCATATTCTCCTAAAAATTTGGCTTCAAAATTAATATTGCTTAACTTTAAAGATTTGATATTTTAACATTTTCTTCCAGTTTGTTCTCAGGTTTGCCTGATTATAAAGTAGACCAGGCAGTGGGTAAGATAACTTGCCTAGGACACGTTATAAGTCTACACGCAGCAATAACCCAGCTTCCCCATGAGATGATGAGAAAAGAAGAAACTTTGCTAAATTTTTACTTATAAGTTTTTCCACTAAATCATACTTTTCACATGTGACTCTGCCATGTGACATAGTGGTGTTTGTCTTCATGCACTATTTATCCCACAAATTACAGATATCAGAGAGTAAGGACGCAGAGCAGGAAGAATGAGACAGCAAAATAAAACAAAACTACAGTTGACCCTTGGATAACAAGGGTTTGAACTGTGCATATGCAGATTTTTTTCCAATAATAAATACTACAGTATTATATAATTGGTAAGTTCCACTGTGTTGGAGGGTTGGTGCCCCTAATCTCCCCATGTGTTCAAGTTAGTAGCTTAATCGTGTCCAACTGCCATACCATGGACTATATTTAGCTCACCAGGCTCCTCTGTCCACAAAATTCTCCAGGCGAGAATACTGGAATGGGTTGTCATTTCCTTCTCCAGGATGTGTTCCGAGTCAATTGTATTGTCCACACCTAGACACAAACACAGAGGTAAATGAGATATATGATAGAGATAGATTTTGGGATCAGTAAGTAGTCATGTATGGATGTGAGAGTTGGACTGTGAAGAAAGGTGAGTGCCAAAGAATTGATGCTTTTGAACTGTGGTGTTGGAGAAGACTCTTGAGAGTCCCTTGGATTGCAAGGAGATCCAATCAGTCCATTCTAAAGGAGATCAGTCCTGGGTGTTCATTGGAAGGACTGATGCTAAAGCTGAAACTCCAGTACTTTGGCCACCTCATGCAAAGAGTTGACTCATTGGAAAAGACTCTGATGCTGAGAGGGATTAGGGGCAGGAGGAGAAGGGGACGACAAAGGATGAGATGGCTGGATGGCATCATCGACTCGATGGACGTGAGTTTGAGTGAACTCTGGGGGTTGGTGATGGACAGGGAGGCCTGGCGTGCTGCAATTCATGGGGTCTCAAAGAGTTGGACACGACTGAGCGACTGAAATGAAGGGAAATAGTAAATGATAATGGGGCAACTTAGCAATCAGGAATGGTAAGATCAAACCTCTAATTTCACTTCTCTTTTGAAAATAAATCTCAGAAATGAAAAAGATTTAGATTTGTAAAAATACAGCTATGAAAATGGTAAAAGCAAATATAGATACATATTTTAACCCATTAAAATAGCTTATTAAAAATGTTTTAGATATGATGCAAAAACTAAACTCTAGGAAGATATAGACTAGTAGATTTGACTTTACTAAATGTAAAAAATAAAAAGTGATCATAAAAAAGAGATGAGAATATACTGTCAACGAAACTAAGAACCGTTTCAAACTAAGAACTTTGACTAGTAAGAAAAGGTTAAAGAAACAGTGGAAAAGTGGAAAAACAATATGGATTAGCAATTCACAGGAGTAAAACTTCAAATATCTTTAAACATAAGCCTGCTCAACTTTGTTGATAATTAAGGAAATCCAAGTTATAGCAAAATATGTAATTTTACTTATCACATTTTAAAATAAATTTAATTTTGAAAGAATGTGAGATAGAGTTTAATCATTCTCTTTTTGATATTGGCCCTATATATAGTTCGGGAGGCGGAGTCGGCACTATATCTTAGATTTAAAGGTTTTACGACAGTTTAATGGAGAACCTCCACTTATGGGATTTATAGGCAAAGTGTTCAAAGAAACATAATCGCATGCTCTTTGTATCATTGTCTTTAATAACCAAAAATCAAGAAGCTCCTCAAAATCCCACTATTAGTGGGATTATTTTAAAAAGGAAATGTATATGTGCTGATCTGGAAAAATTTATGACATATTAAATTTGTAAATGTTATATTTTAAATTGCTGCAATATTTTAATGAAATATTTCATACAAATTTCAGAAAACTATCAATTCACTAAACTACCAAGACTGCTTACCTCTGGCATATTAACATATAAACTTTAATAAAGATTCTAAATTTTATAAGTTCAAATTCTGTACAATTTAATAAAATTGAATTAGAGTCTAGTCCTGGATAAACGCTCTCAAAAATGTAGTTGACATTTAGCTACCAAAAGCTTTGAATCAGAGAGTCATTTATTTTATACACAGCTATAACAGAATATTTTAAAATATCCATAAGTAACCTGAAACTTGTGATATTAACTTGCTGTGCCAGTTTATCATCTACTGCCTAAAGCATTTAGAGTTGCAGTGGCAACTCTAAGTTGGTAATTATGGATTTGGCAATCAATCATACATAGCCAGAATTGGAAACATATTCTAAGCTGTATATCAGTTTTTACAAAGAAACTTCAAGAAAGTCAGGACGATATCTCTGTCCCCTTACCCTTCAGCCTTTCCAAACTGTCCTCTGTGAATAATGAGAAAAATTCTTGAAATGAAGGACAATGAAATCTATATTAAAATGTATTACAAAGCAGAGTAATAAAATGATATTTTAGTTTCATAACATTAGATGGAGTAATGAAGTGATTGTAAGAAACCTGAAAATTTAAAAATAGTCATAGATTAAAAATATGTTCTTAAGGACAAATTTACAGTTAGTTGAGAATAAATATGGCTGCTTAGCTACATATCTTAAAGAAAAATAAATTCAAATATTTTAAATATTTCAACAATACTTTCAATGATAAAATACTGACATAAATATATAAGTGAATATATATGCTCTTTTGTATTAATATTGGGTAAGATCAAGATAAACCTATAAGTAAATATATTCATTCTGTTATGTTATATAGCAACTTAGCAGCAGCAGCAGCAACAACAGTATTGAGTTAGGATCATGTAAAAGGCAAAAATAAAGGTCAATAGATTTTATTCAGTGAGGATGAGTAAACTCTCTATTATCTCAAAAACATAAAAAAATTGTAAGAGGCAAGAGCTGAACTGGAGAGAAAGAGTCAATATATATGCCCTTAATATCAATTTTTTACGAGTCAACAGGACAATATCAAGAGCCATGTAAAAAAAATTAGACAAAGTGAAGTATAAAATGTTTAAGAAAATATATGTGATGTTTGAACCTGTGGAAAAAAGAAATTAATTTCCATAAAAATATAGCTGGAGACATACACAGCAAAGTTTTGGTGATTTAGTTGGATGGTAGAATTAGATTTCTGGTTATGTTTTCCTGTATATCTTGATATATCACAAATATTTTGTAATAAATATATTTAATTTTTAAAATTAAAGATGTTTGAATAAATATTTTATTTAATATATTCAAACATAAAAATATCTTTAATTTTTTTTTCCATACCTTGTACCTGCTTTGAGAGTTGTGGCTGAAAATCACTAAGATTCTTCTAGAATTTTTTTTTCACTTGCTCCCTCTTTCTTTAATCTTCCTTTTGTATGTGCAAATTCTAATAAAGGAGACTATTACTTGAAAATGTACAAGACATGAAAAATGTGTCAATTAATAACCTTGGGAAAATCTGGCATCTCATAACTGAATTCCCTCAGCAATTAAAAGGACATGTATTTGGCAAGCTATAGTATTCAAATTCTCTCATTAGTGTGTAGTTTTTCCCAATAACAAGGGACAAAAATAAGGCTTTACCAACCAAACAATACATTCCCATTTCAAAAAGCAGACATGGATATAAAAACTGAGTGTCTATTTAAAACGTAGACAAAATTGAATTTTCAAAAATACAAAGTAAGGATTTATAAATATAAGAGACAAGATTAATTATATTATAATTCAATTTATTATAGAAAATTTCTTAAAACAAAAACTTTCCTAGCCATAAACATCTCTTTCTTTAATCCTATCCTCTGAATAAAAGTCAAGAGAACAAATTTAATTGGAAATATTGGAAATAGCTTATTCCTAAGAGTCACATTCCTCTGATACCTTTCTATTTTCTTCTGTAATTAGATCCTTTTGGATTTGCAAGCTCCCCCATAACTGCATTGTTCCAGAAGAGTTCAAACTGGTTAAAATTTGGTTAAAATTAGAGAGATTTACTGCTTTTTGATTTCTTCCATGTCAAACAGCAGCTAATTTATTTCTCACATTTGACTGCCAATGTTTATTATGTCAACAAATGGCCCAGGCAACCAATTATTTTGTTGAATTATATTGGGATTTCAGTGAAAAGCCTGGTCAATAGTATCCAAAAGTATTTTTTTTTCTGCCTCTATATTGACAGCTTCACATATTGATTACTTCACGTATTCATAGTTTAGATACTCTTAAGAAAATAACATACCTGTTAAAGAGTTAATGTGTTATTCCCAAACCTGCTATAAGCATTCTTGTACATTTCTTTTGGACATGATCATTTCTTTTTCTTTACGTATATACCTTGCAGTGAAATTACTGGCTCTTGGGTAGGCATGTCTTTTAGAAACTGCCAGTTTCCAATGAACAGTTTCCTACACTGTTTCACCAGCAGTGTACAACAATTCTAGATGTTCCATATCCTTCACAGACTTTGATATTCTCAAACTTTTTTAATTTAAAGCTATGTTCTTATGTATATAGCAATACTAATTGTGGTTATATGTACATTTCCCTGATTACTAGTAATAAGGAATACATTTTCATATGATTGTTATCCATTTGAATACTCCCTTTTGTGAAGTACCTATATAACTCTTTTTGTGCAAATCTTGTGAATGGACAACTTAAGTGAAACAAGCAAATCTTGAAACCACAAATTATACTACTGGCAAGAGAAGAAAGAAAATGTACATGTTGTGTATCAAAGAGATTAAAACCATAATTTAAAATATTCCCTTTAAAAAAGAAACACAAGCAACATTTGCTTCACTAATGAAAAATTTTCCAAATGTTTTAGGTGAAATAATGTAGAGAGAATAGACAGAGATGATGGTGGAAGAGGAGAATGCTGATTGCACCTCCCCCCAGAAACACATTGAAAACATATCTACACGTGGAGCAAGTCTCACTGAAAACAACTTTGAGACTGGCAGAAAGACTCTTGTACAACGAAGACTGCAAGAAAGACACACACAGAATTGGGTAGGAAGGGAAGAGAAGAGATCAGTTCAGGACTCACAACCCATCAGAGGGAACACAGAAGAATCTGGGTTTGGAGATTCTCCCTAGGGAGTGAGCAGTTCAAATCACATATTTGACACCCCAGCCCTGGAGTCTGACACTGGGAAGATGAGTCCCATTCAGTCAGTTAGTTCAGTCCCTCAGTCGTGTCCGACTCTTTGTGACCCCATGAATCGCAGCACGCCAGGCCTCCCTGTCCATCACCAACTCCCGGAGTTCATTCAGACTCACGTCCATCGAGTCGGTGATGCCATCCAGCAATCTCATCCTCTGTCATCCCCTTCTCCTCCTGCCCCCAATCCCTCCCAGCATCAGAGCCTTTTCCAGTGAGTCAACTCTTCGCATGAGGTGGCCAAAGTACTGGAATTTCCGCTTTAGTATCATTCCTTCCAAAGAACACCCAGGACTGATCTCCTTCAGAATGGACTAGTTAGATCTCCATGCAGTCCAAGGGACTCTCAAGAGTCTTCTCCAACACCACAGTTCAAAAGCATCAATTCTTCGGTGCTCAGCTTTCTTCACAGTCCAACTCTCACATCCATACAGGACGACTGGAAAAACCATAGCCTTGACTAATCTTGACCTTTACTGGCAAAGTAATGTCTCTGCTTTTCAATATGCTATCTAGGCTGGTCATATCTTTGCTTCCAAGGAGTAAGTGTCTTTTAATTTCATGGCTTCAGTCACCATCTGCAGTGATTTTGGAGCCCAAAAACATAAAGTCTGTTTCCCCATCTATTTCCCATGAAGTGATGGGACCAGATGCCATTACCTTAGTTTTCTGAATGTTGAGCTTTAAGCCAACTTTTTCACTCTCCTCTTTCACTTTCATCAAGAGGCTCTTTAGTTCTTCCTCACTTTCTGCCATAAGGGTGGTGTCATCTGCATATCTGAGGTTATTGATACCTCTCCCAGCAATCTTGATTCTAGCTTGTGCTTCTTCCAGCCCAGTGTTTCTCATGATGTACTCTGCATATAAGTTAAATAAGCAGGGTGACAATACACAGCCTTGATGTACTCCTTTTCCTATTTGGAACCAGTCTGTTGTTCCATGTCCAGTTCTAACTGTTGCTTCCTGACCTGCATACAGGTTTCTCAAGAGGCACATCAGGTGGTCTGGTATTCCCATCTCTTTCAGAATTTTCCATAGTTTATTGTGATCTACACAGTCAAAGGCTTTGACATAATCAATAAAGCAGAAATAAATGTTTTTCTGAACTCTCTTGCTTTCTTGATGATCCAGCAGATGTTGGCAATTTGATCTCTGGTTCCTCTGGCTTTTCTAAAACCTGCTTGAACATCTGGAAGTTCATGGTTCACATATTGCTGAAGCCTGACTTGGAGAATTTTGAGAATTTTGACACTTTACTAGCGTGTGAGATGACTGCAATTGTGTGGTAGTTTGAGCATTCTTTGACATTGCCTTTCTTTGGGATTGAAATGAAAACTGACCTTTTCCAGTCCTGTGGCCACTGATGAGTTTTCCAAATTTGCTGGCATATTGAATGCAACACTTTCACAGCATCATTTTTCAGGATTTGAAATAGATCAACTGGAATTCCATCACCTCCACTAGCTTTGTTCGTAGTGATGCTTTCTAAGGCCCACTTGACTTCACATTCCAGGATGTCTGGATCTAGGTGAGTGATCACACCATCGTGATTATCTGGGTCATGAAGATCTTTTTTGTACAGTTTTTCTGTGTATTCTTGCCACCTCTTCTTAATGTCTTCTGCTTCTGTTAGGTCCATACCATTTCTGTCCTTTATCGAGCTCAATTTTGCATGAAATATTCCCTTGGTATGTCTGATTTTCTTGAAGAGATCTCTAGTCTTTCCCATTCTGTTGTTTTCCTCTATTTCTTTGCATTGATCACTGCGGAAGGCTTTCTTATCTCTCCTTGCTATTCTTTGGAACTCTGCATTCAGACGCTTATATCTTTCCTTTTCTCCTTTGCTTTTCACTTCTCTTCTTTTCACAGCTATTTTTAATGCCTCCCCAGACAGCCATTTTTGCATTTATTTTCCATGGGGATGGTCTTGATCCCTATCGCCTGTACAATGTCACGAACCTCGGTCCATAGTTCATCAGGTACTCTATTAGATCTAGTCCCTTAAATCTATTTCTCAATTCTACTGTATAATCATAAGGGATTTGTCATACCTGAATGGTCTAGTGGTTTTCCCTACTTTCTTCAATTTAAGTCTGAATTTGGCAATAAGGAGTTCATGATCTGAACCACAGTCAGCTCCTGGTCTTGTTTTTGCTGACTGTATAGAACTTCTCCATCTTTGGCTGCAAAGAATATAATCAGTTTGATTTCGGTGTTGTCCATCTGGTGATGTCCATGTGTAGAGTTTTATCCTGTGTTGTTGGAAGAGGGTGTTTGCTATGACCAGTGCGTTCTCTTGGCAAAAGTCTATTAGCCTTTGCCCTGCTTCATTCTGTATTCCAAGGCCAAATTTGCCTGTTACCCCAGGTGTTTCGGGAAATGGAAAACCACTTCGGTATTCCTGCCTTGAGAACCCCATGGACAGTATGAGTCCCATTAGCTGATATGAAAACCAGTTGAACTTATAGAGGGCTGTGAGAAACCCAGACCCACTGGTGAAGTGCACATACATCTTCCTTACTCCTAGGAACAAGGATGAGGAAGCAGATTGAAGCTGCCTCAGGCTCTGGATGGTTTCCAGAAAATGCCCCAACGTGTACCTTTGCCCATGCCAGTCACCCACTCTGGCCCCTCTACCTCCAGCACAACTCCCCACTAGAGTGAACGCTACCTTTGTTAAGGAGAGTGTTCAGTGTTGATGAATTTATGCCTAAAAAATTCCTGAGACTAAAAAAGTAGACAAATATTCAGGTAGAAGACAAATGTTCAGATATTCATTACAGAGAACCCTAATCAAGATGAACCCAAAGAGACTCACTCCAAGTCATATCATAACTAAAATGACAAAAATTAAAGATAGAGAATTCTAAAGGCAGCAAGAGAAAAACCAAAGAGTCATATACAAAAGAACCCCTATCAGACTATCAGCTGAATTTTCTGCAGAAACTGCATGCTGGAAAGGAATGATATGATATAAATTACTGAAAGAGAAAAGAATAAACCTAGAATACTCTACCAAGCAAGGTTATCATGGAGAATTGAAGGACAGACAGACGAAAACTAAAAGAGTTCATCCACCTCATTTTGTTCTTTGATCTGTGGGTTCATTGTTGTTGTTCAGTCATAAAGTCATGTCTGATTCTTCACAACCCAATGGACTGCAGCACACCAGGCTTCCCTATCCCTCACCATGTCCCCTGAATCAGTGATGTCATCCAACCATCTCATCCTCTGTCACCCTATTCTCCTTCTGCCTTCAATCTTTCCCAGCATAAGGGTCTTTTCCAATGAGTCAACTGTTAGCATCAGGTGGCCAAAGTTTCTTCTTCTCCAGCATCAAACCTTCCTAAGAGTATTCAGTGTTGATTTCCTTAAAGATCAACTGGTTTGATCTCCTTGCTTTCCAAGGGACTCTACAGAGTCTTCTCCAGCACCAGTTTGAAAGCATCAATTCTTTGGCGGTCTGCCTTCTTTACTGTCCAACTCTCACATCTGGACATGGCTACTGGAAAGACCATAACCTTAACTATATGGACCTTCGTCAGCAAAGAGATGTCTTTGCTTTGTAACACACTGTCTAGGTTTGTCATAGCTTTCGTGCCAAGAAGCAATTGTCTTCTAAATTCATGGCTGCAGTTACCAACCACAGTGATCTCAGAGCCCAGAAAGAGGAAATCTGTCACTACTTCCACTTTTTCCCCTTCTATTTGCCATGAAATGATGGGACTGGATGCCATGATCTTAGATTTTTAATATTGAGTTTTAAGCTGGATTTTTCACATTCCTCCTTCCCCCTCATCAAGAATCTCTTTAGTTGCTCTTCACTTTCTGCCATTAGAGTGGTGTCATCCACATATCTGATGCTGTTGATATTTCTCCTGGCAATCTTGTTTCCATCTTATAACACATCCAGCCCAGCATACTTTTCATTAAATTTAAAATTTTTTAAACATTATTTCTTTAGATATTTCTTTTCTGCCATCCCTGACTCCAGTACAACATGTGGTATGCCATGTGATATTTTTCATAGGTTATAGAGGCTCTTTTAAGTTTTTCTCCAATTTTCTTCTGTTTCTGGTTTAGCTTAGATGATTTCTATTTTCTATCCAGGTGTTTTATTTTTCCTGTTTGCAAAATGGAATTTTTCAGTTTCTGTGTTATATTTTACCACCCCCCAATTCCATTTGGTTATTTCATATCTTAATTTTTTTCTCTCATTTTCATATTTTTCTTTAAATTTATTTATATTTATTTATATAATGTCTATTTCAAAATTTTTTATTTTAAAAGCTTATTCATCTAAATAAATATATTTTGTTGTTCAGACTATCTGCCTTTTGTTGGAAAACTTCTATATAGCCTGGTTCTTCCCTTCACCTCCTTGGAGCAGTTCTCTCAGGGTCACTTGAGATCCCGTCTTCTAGGTTTGAAGTTCTAAAAATTCCCACTGGTGGCGGGGGAGGGGGAAATAGCTCTCAACTTTTAGGTTGTGAGTATTTAAGTTAACAGGAACCAGAAAGTGACAATTTAAAGTGACAATTTCTGAATATGTATATCTTGATTATATAGATCATATCTTACTTCTTTGAATTTTTATTAGCTAATGATTGAATGTCATATATCAGTGGGATTCTCCATAAAGGACGTTTGGCATTATCTGGGGACCTGGTTGGACGTCATATGTAGGGTCTGCTATTGGAATTTAATGGATAGTGAAGGAATGCTGCTAAACATCTTTCAATGATCAAGAAGACCTTTTAACCTACAATAAAAGTACCTTTAAAACTTAAAGTTGAAATCAAGACTTTTAAAGCATACAAAAAATTAAAGAATTCTTAGCAACCTGATGCTTATATAAATATGTTAAATGAAGTTGAAATGAAAATTTTTACATTTATTTATGTACAAATAAAATTTGAATGTGACAATAGTCCATAGAAGAGAAGGTACATAAAGAAGTTTCTTACATTTTTTAATGAAATGGTATAATTATTTGGAGGTATGAGAAATAGAATGTTTCCTGCCATATCAGTATATGAAGATGTTAGTCATTAGCAATTGCAGCCACCACCATGGTGAGCTGGTAACTCTGAGGGAACTCGGAAGGAAAAGAATACCTGCCATGTTGCAGCCATCAGATTATAGCCACTCCCTACAGTGAGCCACAAGGAAACTCAGGATGTGAACAACACAGGACACTGATCCTACATAGCTCAGTGCAAATAAATGGGATGATTTCAGTGAGCCCAAACTCTTGCATCTTCCCATACATGGAAAAGAATGAAATTCCTTAACTTGAGTTAAGGAACAACAACAACTTTTCTTTAAGTAACAACAATATTTTGTTGTTCAGACTATGTGCCTTTTGTTGCAAAACTATGTAACCTGGTTCTTCCCTTCACCTCCTTGGTGCAGTTCTCTCAGGTCACTTGAGATTCTGTCTTCTAGATTTGAAGTTCTAAAAATTCCCACTAGGGGAAAAAAAAATAGCTCTCAACTTTTAGGTTGTGAGTATTTAAGTTGACAGGAACCAGAAAGTGACAATTTAAAGTTCAGTTCAGTTCACTCACTCAGTCATGTCTGACTCTTTACAACCCCATGGACTGAAGCACACCAGGCTTCCCTGTTCATCACCAACCCCCAGAGCTTGCTCAAACTCTTGTCCATTGAGTTGGTGATAACATCCAACTATCTCATCCTCTGTCATCCTCTCATCCTCTGTCATCCCATTCTCCTCCTGCCTTCAGTCTTTCCCACCAGGGCCTTTTCCAACGAGTCAGTTCTTCACATCCAGTGGCCAAAGTATTGGAGTTTCAGCTTCAGCATCAGTCCTTCCAATGAATATTCAGGATTGATTTCCCATAGGATTCACTGGCTTGATCTCCTGGCAGTGCAAGGGACTCTCAAGAGTCTTCTCCAACACCACAGTTCAAAAGCATCCAATTTTCAGCACTCAGCCTTCTTTATGGTCAACTGTCACATCCATACATGACTACTGGAAAAAACCACAGCTTTGACTAGACAGAATTTGGTTGGCCAAGTAATGTCTCTGCTTTTTAATATGTGGTCTAGATAGGTCATAGCTTTTCTTCCAAGGAGCAAGTGTCTTTCAATTTCATGACTGCAGTCACCATCTGCAGTGATTTTGGAGCCCAAGAAAATTAAGTCTCTCACTGTTTCCATTGTTTCCCTATCTATTGCCATGAAATGATGGGACCAGGTGCCATGATCTTAGTTTTTTGAGAATGTTGAGTTTTAAGCTAGCTTTTTCACTCTCTTCTTTCACCCTCATAAAGAGGCTCTTTAGTTCATTTTCACTTTCTGCCGTAAGGGTGGTGTCATCTGTGTATCAGAGGTTATTGATATTTCTCCTGGCAATCTTGATTCCAGCGTGTGCTTCATTCAGCCTGACATTTCACGTGATGTACTCTGCATATAAGTTAAATATACAGCTTTGACATACTCCTTTCCAAATTTGGAGGGCTTCCTTGGTGGCTCAGACATTAAAAACTCTGCCTGCAATGCAGGAGACCCAGATTTGTTTCCTGCATTGGGAAGATTCCCTAGGAAAGGAAATGGCAACCCACTCCAGTATTCTTGCCTGGAAAACCCCATGGACAGAGGAGCCTGGCAGGCTACAGTCCATGGGATCACAAAGAGTCAGACACAGCTGAAAGACTAAGGCTTTTTCCAATTTGGAACCAGTCTGTTGTTCCATGTCAGGTTCTAACTGTTGCTTCTTGACCAGCATACTGATTTCTCAGGAGGCAGGTGAGGTGGTCTAGTATTTCCATCTCTTGAAGAATTTTCCACAGTTTCTTGTGATCCACACAGTTCAATAAAGCAGAAATAAATGTTTTTCTGGAACTCTCTTGCTTTTTCTATGATCCAACAGATGTTGGCAATTTGATCTCTGGTTCCTGTGCCTTTTCTAAATCCAACTTGAATGGAAGTTCTTGGTTCATGTACTGTTGAAGCCTGGCTTGGAGAATTTTGAGCATTACTTTGCTAGCGTGTGAGATGAGTGCAACTGTGTGGTAGTTTACATTCTTTGGCATTGCCTTTCTTTGGGATTGAAATGAAAACTGACCTTTTCCAGTCATGTGGCCAGAACTGGGAAAGTTTTATTACGTAATTTAAAGTTACATAGTACATACTCTAAAGAAACCACAAAAGTGAAACAGAGAAAGAGAGAATGACAGAAGGAAGAAGGAAAGAAAGAAGGAAAAAAGAAGAAAAGAAAGAAAAATGAAACAGAGGTTATCTAAAATAATCATGTTTGTCTAATAGTTACTAACTTGGACAGCCCCGTCTAAACCATTTGATTCTTTCCTGGTCAAACCAGATAAGCTTGTTGGATTAGTTATGGGCTTACTAGAATGAAGGCCATGATTAATAATGTTCTTTGCATTATTAATCAGCCACAATCAGTCCCAATAAGCAATAAAAATGTTGAAAAAGGTAAAAGGGAAATCTGCATGACAAATGTGCCAAGTATTCCATGCTAGTATTGCAATAGGAATTCTGTTCATAGTCACAATGATATCTTCAGACATTATTAGTCTCTTAAACCAGTGTTCTTCCTATGTGGTCAAGTACATTGGCTCTAGATAATTGGAAAATAAACCACTCTTATCTTAAGAACTTGATCATGGAAACTTTAATGGGAACTTTGAGGACGATTTAAAAGGTCATGTAGAAACCTCTTAAAAAAAAAAAAAAAACCTGGAGCCAGGAAACTGGAATGCATCTGCAAGATCTTTCAGATGACTTAGAATTCTTAGAAGCAGCTACTTGGGGTCATTAAATAAATTGATATGGGAACATCAAACAAAAAATAGATGTCCATATATCTCTCATACACAGCTGCTGAAGCCACTTCTCTGAACTGAATTCGAAGCCCATGGGGAAAAATAATCTAAAGAGTTTAGGCAAATTTTTCTGATGGGAAACCTGCACAAAATCAGAAAATGGATCGTATTGGATTCATTCCTGAAACTCCAGTGGTATAAAAACAGATATTCAATAGAATTGACACCTATTCAGCTCTGAAATCTGGTTAGCCTCTTATAGAAGCAACCACCATGAATACTAGTAAAGATTTATAACATTGTAGAGTTTATCAGTATACTTCATATGAATCCAATTCCTCTGGTCAAGAAAGGCATTTTTTGTTATTAATATACAAAAATTATCCAAGAAACATTTAATTATGTGGTATTCACATTTCTCATCATTCTTAGAGCATTGGTCTTACTGGAAACTGAAACAGACAATTCAAAGCATATGTTACTTTGAATAGGAGTGGATACAGGCTTGAAAGTCTGCTAATATTAATGGGAAAATGTACTTTTCAATTGCATATGAGAGTAAAAGGAAATATTCCATAGAAAAATTTTCTTAAAACTGGAGGTAGAAATGAGGAAATAGAGGGAAATATAATTACCTAACATTATCTTTTCAAGTCTTGTATTTTAATAGGCCCAGTTGTATTTAAAATACATTAAATACATTAAAAAAACTAAAGTTAGTTTACAATAAAAGTTAGATATATTTTGCATTTGATGCTTTTTAATACTCTTCAAGTAAATTTTCATAATTTGAATATACCAGACCTGAGAGTGGTTTTATATTGCCCTTTTATCTGTTGTCCATAAGTAAAGCATATCAATTTCTATAATTATGTGATACTAGAAAAGAATGTTTAATTCTATTGTAATTAAGGGAAAACAATGCAGCATCTTTAATAATTCCCTTGGTATTTGATCATCAGTTGGGTATTGTTAGGTCTCAAAATATATCCTTTTTTATTACCACTACCTCAATATTTATGATCCCTTTTTCCCTAGGAAAATGAATATTCATATGTGTCATTATTTTAGGGATAATGCAATTATTTTGGAGGGAGACACTCTCTAGGTTTCAGTGTGCCCAGAGTCAAGTGATGTTCTGAAACACTCTGTAGAGTTGGTAAGTCATGGAGTCAGTTTTAATGTAGATTTAAATAATACAGAAACATTCCGGGATACTGGCTTATAATCACATTGTCCATAGGAAGAATCAGATGTGAAAAGTCATTTAGAAGCTGAACAATGTGATAAAATTATAGAATTTGAGAAGGCATTATTACTCTAGTTGTCCTACAAATATAGCATAGTCTCATAATGTGTGTGACATGAAGAAAATTATATGATTGAGTATACTTTGATACAACTCAAGTGATTTTATTTTCAATCTGCTAAACAGTGTCCATGTCAAACTTTATCACGTCAATGTTCTTGCCTACAAAATTTTATGGTGAACTATGCCAAACAGTGTTTATTTAAAATAGTAACTGGGTGAATGGAAACTTCCCTCTTGTTTTCCAAGAAATGTGTTATTCTCTTGTGCTTATAAACCTACCACATCTAACACATCAATTTAGCCTATTCTGTTTTTAAAGAAAAATAAGTCAGCTAAATTGACTAGTATCATATGGATAAGAATATGACTTTTGGCAAATCTGACCTAAGAATATTCAGTTTTATTTAACGTTTTTATGTATTAAGATTACAAATATTAAAATATAAACTTTAAATAGAATAAATCTTTTATCTGTTCTCTAATATTTGAACATTTTATTCTTTGTAGATAAAGCTCTAGGGGCATGCTAAGTTGCCTCAGTCATGTCCAACTCTTTGTGACTCCATGAACTGTAGTCTTCCAGGTTCCTCTGTCCTTGGGAGTCTCCAGGCAAGAATACTGGAGTAAGTAGCCATTGCCTTCACTAGGGGATCTTCCGGACTCAGGGATCAAAACTGGACCTTATCTTTTCTGCATTGGCAAGTGGATGCTTTACCACTAGCACCACCTGGGAAACCCTAAAGCACTAGGTAATCAACCACAGTTTGTCCTTTTCTTATCATATTTTGATGACTATAATCCTCTATGAGTAAATTTCAAATTCTAAACCTTAATTCAGTTATACCTCCTGCACATGAGTCTGTGCGTTGTACTTAGTCACTCAGGCACGTCCAATTCTTTGTGACTCCATGAACTGTATGTAGCCTGCCAGGCGCCTCTGTCCACAGGGATTCTCCAGGCAAGAACACTGGAGTGGGTTGCCATGCCCTCCTCCTGGGGATCTTCCCAACCCAGGGAATGAAGCCAATTCTCTCACATTATAGGAAGATTCTTTACCATTTAAGCATTAGAATTAAAATGTTAATTTCAGGGTTTCATATATGCATCTTTATCCTCAACTGTTTTAGAATAATCTGAAAGTTTTTCATCTAACAAAGGGAAGTTAAGGACTTTGCTTTTGCAGAAAGGGAAGATGCCAGGCAGACAATCAAAATGATCCTTTTGAAAACAAAAGAGATTCTTTTCTCTGTCTCTGCCTTCTCTATACCCTTAGGGAATCTGTGTTGGTGAGTGTATGAATGTGTATGTGTGTGTGTGTGTGTGTGTGTGTGTGTGTGTGCTTTCTCTATATGTATATGTGTTAGGTTTTGGATTCAAAACCTATATATAAAAATGTTCTTTAAAGGAAAATCATAGATTAGTGCAACACTATAAAAACAGAAAGGAATAAAAGTAGAAAAATCCATTGGCATGTAAAAATTATGTTATATATTTTTAGAAATATTACTCTAAAAATATTAACAAATTTTTAGAATTTTTTTTCTTTTTAAATATCTGGTTTCACTCACTCAACAGCTTTATTGATGGCTTTCATAAACTGTATTAGTATTATGAGAACTAATTTGTATATTTTCAAGGACCTTAAAAATTCCTTATTTGGGAAGGAAACCACACTAGAAATTTAACCCTAGAAGTCAGAGATACCCAGTGTTAGAATCAATGTGCTTAATTCTTATTAGAAGAATTAAAGAACTAAAGAGCCTCTTGATGAAAGTGAAAGAGGAGAGTGAAAGAGTTGGCTTAAAGCTCAACATTCAGAAAATGAAGATCATGGAATCTGGTCCCATCACTTCATGGGAAATAGATGGGGAAACAGTGGAAACAGTGGCTGACTTTATTTTGGGGGGCTCCAAAATCACTGCAGATGGTGATTGCAGCCATGAAATTAAGACAGTTACTCCTTGGAAGGAAAATTATGACTAACCTAGACAGCATATTAAAAAGCAGAGACATTACTTTGCCAACAAAGGTCTGTCTAGTCAAGGCTGTGGTTTTTCCAGTAGTCATGTATGGATGTGAGAGTTGGACTATAAAAAAGCTGAGCACCAAAGAATTGATGCTTTTGAACTGTGGTTTTGGAGAAGACTCTTGAGAGTCCCTTGGACTGCAAGGAGATCCAACCAGTCCACCCTAAAGGAGATCGGTCCTGGGTGTTCATTGGAAGGACTGATGTTGAAACTGAAACTCCAGTACTTTGGCCACCTGATGCAAAGAGCTGACTCATTGGAAAAGACCCTGATGCTGGGAAAGATTGAGGGCAGGAGGAGAAGGGGACGACAGAGGATGAGACGGTTGGATGGCATCACCAACTCAATGGACATTAGTTTGGGTAAACTCTGGGAGTTGGTGATAGACAGGGAGGCCTGGCATGCTGCGGTTCATGGGGTCACAAAGAGTCAGACACGACTGAGCAACTGAACTGAACTAACTGCTACTGCTACTGCTAAGTCGCTTCAGTCGTGTCCGACTCTGTGCGACCCCATAGATGGCAGCCCACCAGGCTCCCCTGTCTCTGGGATTCTCTAGGCAAGAACACTGGAGTGGGTTGCCATTTCCTTCTCCAATGCATGAAAGTGAAAAGTGAAAGTGAAATTGCTCAGTCATGTCCGACCCTCAGCGACCCCATGGACCACATCCTTCCAGGCTCCTCCGTCCATGGGATTTTCCAGGCAAGAGTACTGGAGTGGGGTGCCATTGCCTTCTCCAAACTGAACTAAACTGAATTCTTATTCTGGGCTTCCCAGGTGGCTCAGTGGTTAAGAATTTGTCTGCCAATGTGGGCAATGCAGGTTGAACCCCTGTGTCTGCATGATCCCCTAGACAAGTAAATGGCAGCCCACTGCAGTGTTCTTGCCTGGGAAATCCCACAGACAGAGAAGCCTGGTGGGCTCTAGTCCATAGGGTCACAAAGGCATTGGACATGACTTAGCAACTTAAACAACTCTTTTTCCAGTGTTCCTTCAGAAGACTGAGAATTAATGCATGTAATACATGTGATATATATGGGAAATAGTTAAGTTATAGGATGCATGAAATGGACAATAAATACAGTGGAAATTATCATGAGTTTCAAATCTATGGAGGGTTTTATTATGTACA